>NW_027361773.1:4412500-4597500 GCF_039654945.1 Dendrobates tinctorius
CACCCGCATCAACCTTTCACGGAGCGAGGGTATGATCGCTCCCAGTCCAGTCGGAGGTTTAGGTTGGTGCCAACTTTCGCTAAACCCCTGGACCCTCCTGGTCAGGTGCTCGAGTCTCCAGAGGCCATGGAGGTGTCCCGCACGAGTTCCAAGTCCCTGTCCACGCGAGCACCCATGGTCCACTTCTGTTGTCGGCAACTTGGTCACCTTGTCAACAGTTACCCACAGTGGTCGGGAAGTGCTCATGTCTAGTGGTTGTCGGAGAGGGCCTACTAGACACAGCGACATTCTCCTCCAAGCTGTCATTTAAGGGGACGCTTGAATTCAACTCTTTCACTCTGGTCGTGGAGGTTTGCGTGGACTCCGGGGTGAAAGGAACCTTCATGTCATCTGCCTTCGCCCAACGACACACAATCCCCTTGGTCTTGCTTCCCCAGCCAGTCACTATCAGAGTGGTGAATGGTGCGACACTACCCTATCTGATTACTCACCAGACTGCTCCACTGAGGCTCTCACTGTCTCTTTCACATCAGGAGACATTATCCCTCCTGGTAATGCCTGAGGGCATCAATCAGGTGCTCCTAGGGGTTCCCTGGCTGCGATTTCACTCTCCTCAGATATAGTGGTCCTCGGGGAGAATTCTCGGTTGGAGTAAGTCCTGTGAGGGTAGGTGTCTGAGAGACTGCATAGAGGCTGCTACCACAGAGGTTCCTGCAGATCTCTCCTCATTTCCCAAGTTTTAACAGGCTCCGGCATTTATGTTCCGCGGTACTGCGGCTCTGTGATGTAACAGAGTCCGCTCCTGTACACACCGGGTGACGTTAACCCACGTGTGGTATTTCTTTATACCGCCATATAGCGTCTGCCATTACCAAGCAGCAGTTTACCATCTCTGCATGGTGGACCCCAGACTGCTAATGCACCTTATTATCATCTTTTATTATTTGGTGCGTTCCGTCAGCCCTAACATTATATTAGCACCAGGGTTTGGCTAATAATGGTAGACAAACAGCGACTGCAGCAGTACATTCAGCAGCTGGAGGGCAGGTTGGCAGCTCTTGAGCGCACAACCTCAGCTGTGGATGTTACCGCAGTAGCTGTTCAGGCTGCTAGCATGGCTGCAGCTAGTTTGTCCACTGCCACCCCTGTTCCGACATTATCCCGCCTCCCGCTGCCAGATAAATTTTCTAGTGATAGTAAGTCATGTAGGGGATTTCTAAGCCAGTGTGCAATACACCTTGAGCTCCAGGCTGCATGTTTCCCCTCAGAATGGGCTAAGGTGTGGTTCATAATATCCCTCCTGTCAGACAGGGCATTGGAGTGGGCCACGCCACTGTGGGAGAGCGAAGATCATGTGGTGCAGAGTGCTCCGTGCTTCCTGAGCACTCTAAACTAGGTCTTTTTGGAACCTCGGGTCACCCATGATACGGCGCTCCAACTGCTGGAATCGACACAGAGCTCGTCCATGGTCAGTCATTTTGCCATCCACTTCCGGACTCCAGCTTCTGAGCTGGAGTGGCCTGATAAAGCCCTCATTCCTGTATTTTGGAGGGGGCTGGCTGACCACGTGAAGGTCGCCCTGGCCACTAGGGAGATTCCCGCCACACTGAAGGAGTTAATCGCAGTATCTACTCGCATCGACCTCTGCTTTAATGAGCGAAGGTTGGAGCAAGCCCAGTGTAGGCAGAGGATTCGGCTGGCACCCACCTTTGCCAAACGTCTGGAACCTCACATGAGGCCACGGAGATGTCTTGAGCGGGTTCCAAGTCCTGATCAGCTCATGCACGCATGGTCTTTCATGTCTGCCGGCAGTCAGGACATCCCACCTCCAGATGTCCTCGGCAACAGGGAGAGTGTCCTCGTTTGGTGTCCTTGGTAGCTGGTTCACTAAATGCAGCGACGCCCTCTTCTAAGTTGACTTTTAAGGGGACAGCTTCTGTTGGCTCATCCACCCATGTGGTAGAGCTTTGCATGGATTCTGGGGCGGAGGGCACCTTCATGTCTTCTACCTTCACCCGACGGTATGCAGTTGCACTAATTATGCTCAACAAGCCAGTGACCATACGGGTGATAAAAGGGTAGACACTATCATCACAGATAACCCATCAGACTATCCCTTTTACTTTATCCATGTCTCCTTCCCATCAGGCAATCATCTCCTTGCTAGTCATTCCCGAAGGAATTGATGAGGTCCTCTTAGAGATGCCGTGGCTACGTTATCACTCCCCTCATATAAAGTGGTCCTCAGGGAGAATTCTGGGATGGAGTAAATCCTGTGTTGGTAGATGTCATAGGGAGTGTGTTCAGGTTGCTACTATTGAGGTACCCGCAGATCTTTCCTCTCTTCCCAAACACTATTGGTCCAAAAGGGCGGCGGAGACCCTTCCGCCTCAACACCCCTATGACTGCCTTATTGACCTCTTGCCTGGTGCTGAGCCTCCCCGGGGTCGAGTTTATCCTCTCTCTCTCCCAGAGATGGAGGCAATGTCTCAGTACATCCGGGAGAATCTGGCAAGAGGCTTTATTAGCAAGTCAGTGTCACCTGAAGGGGTGGGGTTTTTCTTCGTGCAGAAGAAGAATGAAGAACTACGTCCATGCATTGACTACAGGGGTCTTAACGCCATCACGGTTAAGAACAAGTAGCCTCTGCCCATGATATTGGAGCTTTTTGATAGGTTGCGGGGAGAGAGGGTCTTCACTAAGCTAGATCTGCGGGGTGCTCACAACCTGATTCGCATCCATGAGGGGACAAATGGTGCTGAGGTACCCGCAGATCTCTCCTCCCTCCCCAAACACTATTGGCCCTATGCGGACGTGTTCTTCTGCCTCATCGCCCCTATGACTGTCCTATCGACCTCTTGCCTGGTGCTGAGCCTCCTCTGGGTCGAGTTTATCCACTCTCTTTCCCGGAGATGGAGGCAATGTCTCAGTACATCAGGGAGAATCTGTCAAGAGGCTTTAATAGGAAGTCAGTGTCACCTGCAGTGTCTTCGTGCAGAAGAAGAAAGGAGAACTACGTCCATGCATAGATTACAGGGGTCTTAACGCCATCACCATTAAGAACAAGTACCCTTTGCCCCTGATATCGGAGCTTTTTGATGGGTTGCGGGGAGCTAGGGTCTTTACCAAACTAGACCTGCGGGGTGCTTACAACCTGATTGGCATCCATGAGGGGGACAAATGGAAGACGGCATTTAACACCAGGGATGGGCACTATGAATATCTGGTGATGCCCTTTAGGCTCTGTAATGCTCCTGCCATCTTCCAAGACTTTATGAATGACATCTTCCGGGACATGCTCACCACTTCGGTTGTAGTCTATCTGGATGATGTCCTCACCTACTGTCCAGATATAGACTCCCACCGGAAAGATGTTTGCAAGGTCTTCGACCTCCTACGGGCAAACTCCCTCTATACCAAGTTGGAGAAGTGTGTGTTTGAGCAGGAGTCCTTGCCTTTCCTCGGCTATATCATCTCCGTCCAGGGATGGGCCATGGATCCTGTCAAGCTACAGGCAGTGATGGATTGGCAGGAGCCTCATTCCCTCAAAACTACTACTGCCAATTCTTTCCCCACTTCTCAATTTTGGTAGCTACCTTGGTTGCCCTCACCAAGAAGGGAGCAAATCCTAAATTGTGGTCGGAGGAGGTCTCCAAGGCCTTTCATCTCCATCAAGTCTCACTTCGCTAGCGCTCCCATTTTACATCGCCCTGATGTAGATAAACCATTTATTTTGGAGGTGGATGCCTTATCCGTCGGTGCTGGAGCAGTCCTGTTCCAAAAGGATGCTCAAGGTCGGAAGCATCCTTGCTTCTTCTTTTCTAAGACCTTCTCACTGGCGGAGAGAAACTATTCCATCAGGGACAGGGAGTTGCTAGCCATGAAGTTGGCCTTTTCTGAATGGAGACACCTCTTGGAGGGGGATCGCTATCCCTTCTAAGTCTACAATGACCACAAAAATTTGGTTTATTTACAAACCGCCCAGCGGCTAAATTCTCGCCAGGCTAGATGGTCCCTGTTTTTCTCTCAGTTCCATTTCACCCTCCATTTTCTCTCCAGGGAGATGAACATTAGGGCTGATGCTCTCTCCCGCTCTGTAGTGTCATCATCATCATCATCATCATCAGAGGAGCCTCAGTTAATTGTCCCTTCAGAGAGCCTGAGAACTGTGGCCCAAGTATCGCTAGAGTCTGTGCCCCAGGGCAAGACTTTCGTTCCACCTAATTTGCGACCGGAGGTAATCTCTTGGGCTCATTCATCCAGGGTGGGTGGACATTTTGGGACCAAGAGGACATCTGAGCTCCTGGCGAGGACGTACTGATGGCCGCATATGGCCTGTGACGTCAGAGATTATATTTGGACGTGTGTCTCCTGGGCCAATAACCATTCTCCTCGGCAACGGCCAGCTGGGTTACTTTACCTTCTGCCGGTGGCAGACAGGCCCTTGGAAATGGTCGTGATTGGACTTCATGGTGGGCTTACCTAAGTCTCATGGCTGCACCATTATCTGTGTAGTCACCGACCATTTCTCCAAAATGACACACCTGGAACTTCTCTCTCGGGTACCTTCTGCATGGGCCTTGGCAGCGTTGTTTGTAAAGCATGTTTTCCACCTACACGGTGTGCCAGACAAAATTGTCAGCGATCGGGGTCCCCAGTTTGCATCTCAGTTCTGGATAGAGCTTTGTCGGCTACTTAGCATTGAGTTGAATCTCTCTTCAGCTTACCATCCCAAGACGAATGGGTTGGTGGAGAGGGCCAACCAGACCCTGGTCACATACCTGCGACATTTTGTTTTGACCAGGCAGGATGATTGAGCATCCTTGCTACAGTGGGCAGAGTTTGCGCTGAACAACGCCGTAGCTGACTCCACCGGACAAACCCCATTTCTCCTTAACTACGGCCAGCATCTGCAGGTTCCTGTTCTAATGCTCGTGTCTTCCACCGACTCTAGGGTGGCAGACTGGGCGGTGGAGGCACGTGATATTTGGGACGGCACACAGGATGCCATCTAGGCCTCCAAGGAGAGAATGAGGGTTTCCGCCAATGCTCATTGGCACTCTGCTCCGACCTTTGCTCCTGGTGACTGAGCGTGGCTCTCCGCCCGTGATATCAGGCTGTGAGTTGAGTCCACTAAGTTTGCGCCTCACTTTGTAGGTCCCTTCAAGGTCCTGGAGCAGGTTAACCCTATGTTATATCACCTGGCTCTTCCTCCAGGCCTCGGTATCACCAATCACCAACACCTTTCATGTGTCCCTCCTAAAACCTGTTCACATGTCCCGGCTTTCTGAATCATCTGCCGGGACATTGGGCTCATCTACGGATGATTATGAGGTGAACGCCATTGTTAGGTGCAAGATGGTACGAGGTAAATAGTACTACCTGGTGGACTAGAAGGGACATGGTCCAGAGGACAGGACCTGGGAACCTGTAGAACACATTCATGCTCCTCAGCTCATTGCAGCTTTTGAGAAAAGCAAGGCCAAAGAAGGGGGTCCCATGTTAGGTTTCGATTTTCCCCCACTGCACAGGGGGAATCTCAAACCATATCCTCTGCAGTCTCCCATTCTTCTGCAGCCGCAGAGGTTCCTGCTCAGCAGAGACGTCGGTCCTAGTGTCTTGCCCAAGCTAAAGCTAGGCGTCTGGTTGCTCCTCCAGGCTCAGTTTTTGTACCATGCAGGAGTCAGCGGCGAGCAGACGCTCCTGGGACTAAGTCCTGCTTTTCGCCTACTGAGCATGCCCGTGGGATGACCTCTCATTGGAGGTTGGAGGTCACATGCTAAGATCCTGTTGCTGCTCCGATTGGACCAACAGGAAGGTCCCGGAAGGCTGCAACTATAAAAGGTTCAAATGGCCGCCCGGCCATGCGCTAATAAAGAAAAAGATTATAGACCATGTGGAGTGAGTGTTGTATGCATGTATGAATTTCTCTGGTGAATGACTCATTTTGAAACCCCTACCCTTGGTATGCATGTGTTGTGTAGCCTAGCCTGTTAAGTGCCCAGGCTGAGGTGCAGGTAGGAGGCAGAGTCAGAGACTGGCATCAGTGTCCACCGGTGGCTTTGTCTGTACACCACGGTGCATGTGGTCGGTACTCCACGGTAGCCAGCCTCCATTAGTGGCAACCGCAGGTGCGATGTCGCATGCTTAGTAGGTCTAGAGGGTTGAGTTCAGTGACCGTTTACTGAGCACTCGCTTGCCGAGCTCTGTGAACTTAAACAGGCTCCGACATTTACGTTCCATGGTAGTACGGCTCTGTGAGGTAACAGAGTCTGCTCCTGTACACACCGGGTGACGTTAACCCGCGTGTGGTCTTTCTTTATACAGCCATATGGCGTCCGCCATTACCAAGCAGCAGTTTACCATCTCTGCACGGTGGACCCCGGGCTGCGAACGCACCTTATTATCATCTTTTATTATTTGGTGCATTCCGCCAGAACTAACACCATCATTTCTATCCAGGCCTATTTCATGAGTTTTATTTTATTAAAAAATTCTGTGGAAGCATGGTTGAAAAACAATGTCTGACTATTATTTGTTCATTTTAACAGAATTTTTATGTATTATTTTTTGCCCGATTCAAGTTATTTATGTGATCATTGTGGGTTTTACTGTCATTAAACAAGGGGAATCAACAATTTTGACCAGGTGTGTACAATCACCTATCTAACTAGCTAAAATGTGGGACACTGCAGGCTTTTTCACATTTAGCTACTGAGAAAATATTATTTAGAATGCTATACTTGTGCATAGAGCACAATAGAAGCAGTGCACAACATACTTTTACGACATGTGCTCTGCTGACTTTGTCTGTGAACCTCAGTAATGCACCCAAAAAAAAAAAATCCGGAAGGTAAATTGTGCATCCACACTGGACACTATCTAGCTACACTAACTGACTGATATACAACTGCCTAACTATCCAGCTGAAATCTTGCTGTTTACAGTGCCAGTGTCAAGAGCAGCCTCTCTGCGTTGTTACAGTGTCAAAATGGTGCTAAAACAAGATGTCCGCTATTTGTATGGAAAGGGACATGTGATTTCAGCAGCCAATGACGAAAGCCGTCATGTCAGTACATTGTGGGTGTTTCCAGCACCCTGATTGGCTAGTTGCAATATGCACACATAAAGTTAGAGAAAAAAAATGACTGCTGTACTGTGCTTACAAGAACACCGCGCATCTGGGCTTATAAAACCCCCTCACCTCGTCAAACACGTGCCAAACGCCCATGATACTCCATCATTATTGCTGCTAAAGTGCTAAAAATATTTTTGTGGCAACACAAATATTTTCCAACACTTTTACAGAATGTTACCTATTTTTACCGATTTCATAAAATTTTGCTCGGTTTTTCGATTATGAATCCGAATGTGCCATATTCGTGCCAAATTTATGTTTGGCGATTGTTTTCTGAACAAATTCACTCATCTCTAGATATTACCACTAATCTTAATGATGACTTTATAATGGGAAACTCATTCTTTTACCCACTACAATCAAGCCCTGCACCCTTAGATCTATTTCAGGAAAGTCTGGAAAAGGAATTGGTTAAACTCAAAAAGATACCTATCTGAGCAACAATCCTAAAGGAAACCTGACACAGGCAGAAATAAAATCACTATCAAAAATTACATAGACCTTCTAGATTGCCAGGCTGACAAAAGCGGGACAATCATACTATTAAATGTGGACTTATACAATAAACTTAACTTAAATGACTATGAAAATTCAAATAACTGTAAGGAATTATTGAGAGACCCTACTAACCTATTATTGTTTAATTTGATTCATGAGGGTTTATTTACTGGGCCTATCAATAAACAGATATCGGAATATCTGAATGGTAAACATCCCACAATACCCATATTTCATGATCTCCCTAAAGTCCACAAAGATACATTTCCACCACCATTAAGGCCAATAGTAGCTGGTATGAGGTTCATTGGAAGAGAGGAAATGAGTATGGTAGACCACCACTTACAACATTTGGTTACATACACACCCAGTTTCATCAGAGACACCAAATTTGTGTCTGGTATCTTTGAACACAAGTGGAATAAAGATTTCAACTGGTTGTCTTGTGATGTGGTGAGTCTTTACCCCTCAATTCCACACAATATAGCCATCTCCTGCCTATATTACCTAGCCTATGTTGCCTAGCTTGGACCGATGCATGCACACTGTTTGTGGAGTTTTTTACCGCATTAATTTACAATTTTTGATAAATAAAGTTTTTTAAGGAGCTGGAACATTTGTCTTTATTGCTGGAAACATAACATCACGTCAAGATGGAGTTCCGTGCACCTGATGGTCTGGTTGGTGAGATGGCTTTGGTTTTTAACCATTTTCCCTTTAGTAAATAAACAACATAATCTCAATTGAGTGCTAATTATAAAGGTATAGACACTCGATCTTTGCCTAAGGTTTTATTGGTATTTAAAACAAGTAGGAGGTTCATAGATAAGCTCTGAACTGACAATCCCACCATATGTACCAATTCAAGAACAAGGGCTTCCATAAATATATGAAAAAAATATACGAACGTCTACTACTATTGACCCCAATACGCAAAAGAGGATATAAATGGCTCCAATACATACTATTTTAAAATAATATATAAAAGTACAATACATTTCTCTCTCATTTTGTCTCATATTGAAAAGTGCCATTTGTGCCAGCAGTATATGAAAAAGTGACATATAGATCATATACTGGTTGGAGCAACCAACTATGAATAAATATAGGCAGGTGTAACATAGTGAACATATCAAGATGAAACACTAAGCAAGTGATTGATAGGACAAAGTGGATCAATAAGTGGCCTGTAGAAGAGAAAAAAAGAGAAGTTAGACAAAACCAACCTTAAATAACCTAAATCGTATTAATTAATGTATGGGTACCGTCACATTTAGCGATGCACTATTGATCCCGACAACGATACGACCCGGTCAGGATCGCTGGTGCATCGCTAAATGGTCGCTAGTGAGCTGCCAAATAGGCAGATCTCACCAGCGATGCAGCAGCGGTCGGCGGTTGTTACTTACCTGTCAGACGCGGCGATGAAGACGTCCTCCCGCCCGCGTCCTCGCGATCCATTGCTGATCGCGCGAGTATGTCCTGGGCAGGTTCTCGTCGGCCGCTTCCTGCTGGGCTTCCTGCTGGCACCGACGAGAAACTGCCCAGGACATACTCGCGCGATCAGCAATAGCCAGCGGAGGAGCCGGTTGGAGGTAAGTATCACACAAATAGCGATATCGCTACCGATATCACTGCTGCGTCACAAAATCGGTGACGCTTAAGCGATATTGCTAGCGATCTCGCTTAGTGTGACGGGGCCTTTAGACACCATCTAGCATCAAAAGAGAATTGAACAAAACATGCATATATTCATACAAAATCAAATGGGCTTGTAAAAACCTATGAAAAGAAGTTCTTCGTTCAATACATGTTAGACTTGACTTTTTAAATTGAAAATCCATTTGGATTCCTGGTGTAAAAGCTCCGGGGTGAAGTTTCTATTATGGATATTTGTATGCATACTTTCTAGTCTCCTAACCCCTATCCCTCTGGTTTCACGGTTGTGTAGCACTTTTATTGATACCATTTCTGGATAGATATCACATTTTGATTGCTTATTACAGCATTTTTGTGGTTTTGCAGCCACCAAAAAAAATTTAATTTTATCATTCTTGAATTTTTTCTGTTTATGGTGTTTACTGATTGGTTGATTACTTTTATATTTTGATAGACCTGACTTTTCCGACCGTAGCAATACCACAAGTGTTTTTTTTTAATTATTTTGTTATTATTAGGGATGGGCGAATCTACTCGTTAGGACTCGTTACTCTGCGAGTAGTAGGGGACTCGCAGGAGTCAGTACTCTGCGAGTTTCCAAGCGATTACTCGCACAGTAACGAGTCCAATACAAATCAATGGCAATCCTAGTTTTTTCAGAGTTTAATACAAGCAATCCTAGTTTCTTAGCGATTTTGTGTCCCCCTGCTGACACAAAATCACTAAGAAACTAGAATTGCTTGTATTAAACTCTGAAAAAAAAAAAAATAGGAGTCTTAGGTCTCTCTCTCTCTCTCTCTCTCTCTCTCTCTCCCCAGCACAGGAATCGCTGCAATACTCGCATCCCCATTCATTAACATTGGACTCGCTAGACTTGCAACGAATAGCGAGTTTCCAACTCGGACTCGTTACAGTCTAGCGATTCCGAGTATTTCAGGATTCGCCCATCCCTAGTTATTATCTTTCTTGTTACTTGGAGGAAAGACAGATGATTCAAAGTTTTATGGGGGGTTTTCATAATTTTTAAAGCATTTTTTAGCTGTGCTTGTTAGTCCCCTTAGGGCACTGGATCATGCAATTGTCTGATCACTTGTACTCTATACAGCAATACCATAATTTTGCAGCATATAGAAGTCTAGCCTTAGCTCTCATAGCAACATATCGGTGATGCGTAATCACTTAACGGGAGAACTGATGGGTACATGGAATGATGTACCTCATGCCAGCTTGCTATTAATGACGCTCTCAGTGTTTGACAGCATCATTTAAAAGCTAAGAATCGTGGGTGGCACAAAGCGTTTTAAGAAGCAGGTCCTAGCCTTAACATACAACCATTACCTTTCGAGTATGAGGTGAGCTCACTCTGTGAGCCTGCTCCATACACCGCCACCAACATGTGCTGTCCATGTACGGTGGATGTCGGTAAAGGGTTAAAGTACTTTACAGGTCTGTTTTACTAGTCCATTTTAGCAACTGTACTCACAACAATATTTCGAACTCTTGCCGCGTGTTCCTTTTTTTGTGTGTAGCTTTCAACCAAATAACTTAACAATTCTTTGTTACTGCTTTTTGTCTGGGAGAAAAGGAAAACAGTTTTTAAAATGTATTAAATAATTATACACCCATTACTTTTGGCACACCTGTTTTACTAGTTAATTTTAGCAACCATACGTCTACCATGAGCTGTTTTCACATTTTATAAGTCAAATAACTATATGGCATTTGTTGTTACATTGCTCTTTTTGGTCAAAGGATTTTGCTTAGAAAATAAGCTTAAAATAAATTAAATTAAAGGGCTGTTTTGGCTCAACTGGTTAAAATTGCCAGTTGGAGAAAGATGCACACCACATCGATGCCACAAGTGTTCTGTTGTTGAATTAGCCTTTTTGGCTGTCACATATACCCTACTTGGCATTTCTGGTCAATTTCTTATTTTTCATGGTTAGATAAAATGTGGTAAAACCTTTTTGTAATCTTTATACTTGTGTTCAAAACATAAGGTAATCCCAAAAGTGGCACTGGTAACAGAGGTGTTAGTGTATGAGAAAAAAAAACACACCAAAACAAAAAAACATGGGAACTACTAGCAACATCAGACTGGTATTGCTGGTTCAAGCAGTCCTGGGAGTAGTAGGTAACAAATGGCCTTTTATCTTTCTGACATAATGGGTAGGATGTAGCAGGCGTAATGAAATATATTGTAACTCACTCGTCAGTTTGAGACTGTGTTCTGTACAGTCAACCTCAACTGCAACTAAAGCATCTAATCTTTTATATAGCAGACTTTAAATGTTTGTTTTTATTTTCATAGGGGCAAAAATTCAGATTGAGAAAGGGTTTTGATCCCTAACACACAACACTCCACTGGCTAAGGAACATATTTCAGAAAAAACTTCTTCTAGGTGACTTAGTGGAAGAGATTGACAGTTATCCTCTGTAGAAGATGGAGGCGATGACTAAAAGACCAAACTATATTGCTGACTCTGCAATCCATAGTGGTAGGGGCATTAGTAGTGGTAGTGGCACTCAATCATGGTAAGTGAAAAGGTGAGAATCAGGTATGGGGTCATGGAGATTATTACATTTTGCACACTGTGACAGCAATGAGCCAAGTCACGCGTAATGCTGATAATGATTGACAGCCAGATCAGGGTACTGATGAGGTTACAGATTAGAAGCAAAAAAAAAATACATAAAGAATACACATAGTGTATTCAAGTGTTTTTCACGTTTTTACATCAAGTAAAACAGTAGAATTAGTATAAAGAATTGTGGCAGTCCATAGAACATGAATTGATATATGTTAAATACTTGCCAGTTGTAGATCCTCAGGATTATTCAATAAGTGATGATCTGTGTAAGAAAAGATGCAAGCTGCATGCACAGAGAGCATTATGGAGACATTGTGCCAAGTAGTTGGCAAGTGGACACATCTCAGACATTTTGGGTGGACTCCTATATTAAGTGTGGGGGGAGATGTCATCAGAAGAAGGTGATTAAGTCAGCATTACAAAGCAGAGCTACTGTACATCTAAAAGATCTTCTGGAGGAAGGTTTGCTTCTTCTGTAATAAGCTCAGGATTTCCCAACTGATGTTGGTGTAGGAGGCTCAGGAGTGCCTGAAAGTTCTATTGGTGCTAGTGGTTGTAACAATTCATTTGTACCGGCATCTCGAGTGAGGGGATTCATTTTAACATTTCTAGATGAGCATTCAATTGAAGCATGCAGACTCTGCTATCTAAAAATAAGCTGTGATTTTCCTGAACGACACTTTCCATGCTCATTTACGGCAGTCCCTGGACATAAGACATAACGGTCGGCTCCCGACCCTATCTGTATCATTGCAGCAGCATCAGGAGTGAACTGGGCACGTCTCTGTGGGCGGCTCAATTCACAGCTGTAGGTGTGGCTAGACGCCATCTTATTAGAGCCCCATGCTTCCTCTTAGCTCCATGTACACTCTATTGCAAGCCCTGGATGCTGTACTGTTCCACCATAACAGGGCTTGGATGTTCACTCTGCACATACAGCTGCCGGAGAGGAACCAAGACGAGCTGCTGGAGACCGAGCTGCTCTTTCCAAAACACCCGACCAGCTGCAGCCCCTGCTCTTGCAAAACATAGGAGGAGTTGCTCCCTGCTGTTTCAAAACACTTGGCAACCTGCTGGACATCTAATCCTCTCCTGTGTGATACTGACTGCTGAGCTGTGTATCTAATCCTCTCCTGTGTGATACTGACTGCTGAGCCCTGTATCTAATCCTCTCCTGTGTGATACTGGAGATTGTCTGTCTGCTGTCTCTAGCATCATGTCCTCCCTCTATCTGAAACTAAATCTCTCTAAAACTGAACTTCTTGTGTTTCTCCCCTCTACTAACCTCACTCTACCTAACATCGAAATAACCCTGGAGGGTTCAACCATAACTCCCAAGCAGCATGCCCGCTGTCTTGGGGTCATATTCGACACTGAACTTTCCTTTACTCCGTACATCCGATCACTCAGTCGCTCTTGTCACCTGCATCTTAAAAACATCTCCAGAATCCGACCTTTTCTCACCTTTGAAACTGCTAAGACTCTTACTGTCGCTCTTATTCATTCTCGCCTGGACTACTGCAACTCTCTTCTGATCGGTCTCCCTCTTACCAAACTTTCTCCTCTCCAATCCATCTTGAATGCGGCAGCCAGGGTCATATTTCTGTCCAGCCGCTTCACCGATGCCTCCATCTTGTGCCAGTCATTACACTGGCTACCTATTCGCTACAGGGTCCAGTATAAACTCATCTCTCTCACCCACAAAGCTCTCCACTGTTCTGCACCGCCTTATATCTCCTCTCTCATCTCTGTCTATCGCCCTACACGTGCCCTCCGTTCTACAAATGACCTAAGACTAACATCCCCCGTAATCCGAACCTCGCACCTCCGCCTCCAAGACTTCTCTCGTGCTGCTCCAGCTCTCTGGAATGCACTTCCCCAGGCGATCAGACTGATACCTAGCCCTGACCTATTCAAGCGCGCTTTGAAAACCCATCTCTTCAAACAAGCCTACCACATCAACTACCCAGCAAGCTAACTTTGCCCTGTTCCCTCCTTCCAAATATTATTCTGAATCTGCACCCTACTATTCATCTGTCTCCACACCCTTCATGCACATGATAACTGCACTTGATACTTGTCTATTGCACTTAAACACACGGGCTGATGACCGGATCATGCAGCTTTATATGAAAATCCCTATTATAATTGCCAGACCTGAATTAACAAGCATTTTTCACCTACTGTGTCCCCCCATTTCCTTGTAGATTGTAAGCTTGCGAGCAGGGACCTCACTCCTAATGTCACTGTTTGAATTGTCTTAACTTGTATTGAATTTATTGTCTGTACATGTCCCCACTTAATTGTAAAGTGCTGCGGAATATGTTGGCGTTATATAAATAAAAATTATTATTATTATTATACTGTTTGCTGAGCCATGTATCTAATCCTCTCCTGTGTGATACTGTTTGCTGAGCCGTGTATCTAATCCTATCCTGTGTGATACTGACTGCTGGACATCTAATCCTCTCCTGTGTGATACTGTGCTGAGCTGTGTATCTAATCCTATCCTGTGTGATACTGACTGCTGAGCCCTGTATCTAATCCTCTCCTGTGTGATACTGTTTGCTGAGCCATGTATATAATCCTCTCCTGTGTGATACTGACTGCTGAGCCGTGTATCTAATCCTATCCTGTGTGATACTGACTGCTGGACATCTAATCCTCTCCTGTGTGATACTGTGCTGAGCTGTGTATCTAATCCTATCCTGTGTGATACTGACTGCTGAGCTGTGTATCTAATCCTCTCCTGTGTGATACTGACTGGTGAGCCATGTATCTAATCCTCTCCTGTGTGATACTGACTGCTGAGCTGTGTATCTAATCCTATCCTGTGTGATACTGACTGCTGAGCAGTGTATCTAATCCTATCCTGTGTGATACTGTCTGCTGAGCTGTGTATCTAATCCTATCCTGTATGATACTGACTGCTGAGCCATGTATCTAATACTATCCTGTGTGATACTGACTGCTGAGCCGTGTATCTAATCCTCTCCTGTGTGGTACTGTCTGCTGAGCCGTGTATCTAATCCTATCCTGTGTGATACAGTCTGCTGATCCGTGTATCTAATCCTATCCTGTGTGATACAGTCTGCTGAGCCATGCATCTAATCCTATCCTGTGTGATACTGTCTGCTGAGCTGTGTATCTAATCCTATCCCGTGTGATACTGACTGCTGAGCTGTGTATCTAATCCTATCCCGTGTGATACTGCGCTCCTGAAATACTCTGTGCTGCTGTCACCCTGCTGGTTTTATGTGTGATCTACATGGTGGTATTGTTTATGATCTATATGGCGGTATGATGTGTGAAGTATATGGCGGCATTATGTGTGAAATATATGGCGGTATTATGTGAGAACACTATGGCAGTATTATCTGCTAAAAGGGGACCCATTTTGGGGTGGTTCTGGCTGAGCACCTGCACACGGGTCATGGGTAATAGTTAGGTGCAGTCAGGGGAGGGCTGGTGAGGAAGCTGAAGAGAGGGGTCTCATTTTTATCATTACTGTATGGCTCCATTTCCCCCCAGCCTGCTTCCCAGTGTCACTCCGGACTGCGCCTGTCGCCTCGCTGTCACACATCGCCAGGACAGGATCTGAGGAGGGGAATGGGGTCTTAGCATGCAAAGTCTGGATCAGAACAGGCCATCAATCAGCAGAGATGTTTCCTGGATTTCTGTGCTGCTGTCACCCTGCTCCTCCCCCATATACCTCCCTCTGTGCCCCCCCATAGACCAGCACACTGCACTCCTGAAATACTCTGTGCTGCTGTCACCCTGCTCCTCCCCCATATATCTCCCTCTGTGCCCCCCATAGGCCAGCACACTGCTCTCCTGAAATACTCTATGCTGCTGTCACCCTGCTCCCTCCACCATGTACCTCCCTCTGTGCCCCCCATAGGCCAGCACACTGCTCTCCTGAAATACTCTGTGCTGCTGTCACCCTGCTCCCTCCACCATATACCTCCCTCTGTGCCCCCCATAGGCCAGCACACTGCTCTCCTGAAATACTCTGTGCTGCTGTCACCCTGCTCCCGGAATCCTTGCTGCCTGCCATCCTCAGTGATCGAAGACCCCATTCCTCTCCTCAGATCCTGTCCTGGCGATGTGTGAAAGCGAGGCGATGGGTCTGATATATGGTGGAAGGAGCACAGAGTATTTCAGGAGAGCAGTGTGCTGGTCTATGGGGGGCACCCTGTTCGGTGCCAGGGATTGTACATAGAGCGCTGTGTTATATACACATGGATGGGCCGTCTTCTTGTCTGCTCCACAGAAATCCAGGAAACATTTCTTCTGATTGATGACCTGTTCGGATCCAGACTTTACATGCAAAGACAGTCAGTAACTTTGCAGGCCCCATCAAAATGGCTGCTCACTGTGTTCCTAGATGTCATCCTCTCTTTTCCCTTAGCAAACACCCAGAAGGGGAGGAGAGGAGTGACATCACACCCATGTCAGCAGGTTCCGCCCATAATTACTGCAGGGCAGTAATCTGAGCTAGTTATACACTAGGTTTTTGTGCCAAACTTCAGTAGCTGCTCCCCCTAGTGTTAACAAGTGGAAATGCCAAACTTTTTAAAATTATTTTTCATATTTTTCAAAATTAAAAACAAATGATAATATTTTTTAAGAAAATGTAAACATTAATTCTTTACATTTTTTCAATTGCTGAAAATTTTTTTTTGGGATGGCACCTTCCCTTTAAGTAGCCTATTAGGGCAATGGCTTGTTTACTATCATCTTTAGGAAAGGCCAGGTGATGAAAATTTCTCAGCTTTATAAAAACCCAGCCTCCTCTAACCTTATGCCAAAACCAACAATGGGTTCTTCTAAGCAGCCGCCTAGCACTCTGAAAATGAAAATGATGGAGGCCCACAAAGCAGGTGAAGGTTATAAGAAATTAGCAAAACGTTTTCAAGTTGCCCTTTCCTCATTCCAAAATGTAATTAAGAAATGGCAGTTAACACGTCCTGTGGACCAATCAGGTTAGAAGAGAACTCTTTGGCCAAAATGATCAAAGTTACTGTATGTGTGGAGACAAAAAGGCACAGAATTTCAGGAAAAAACATCTTGCCAACCATTAAGCAGGGGGGTGGGTCAATCATGCTTTGAGGTTGTGTTGCAGCCAATGGCACGGGGAACATTTTATTGGTAGAGGTAATAATGGATTTAATAAAATTTCAACAAATTCTTGATGCAAACATAGCTCCATCTGTAAAAAAGATGAAATTGAAAAGAGGATGGCTTCTACAAATGGATAATGATCCTAAACACACATCAAAATCCAGAGTAGACTACCTCAAAAGGCAAAAGCTAATGGTTTTGCAATGGCTTTTACAGTCCCCTGATCTTAACATTATTGAAAATCTGTGACTAGACCACAAAATAGCAAAATAGCAAAATAGCTCAAAATAGCAGTGCATGCAAGATGACCAAGGACACTCACAGAACCGGAAGAAATTTCCAAGAAAGAATGGATGAAAATCCTTCAAACAAGAATTGAAAAATCTTTGGCTACCTACATAAAGCATGTGCAATCTGTGATGCTTGCAAAATGGGGTGCTAATAGTTACTAACTAGTGATGAGCGAGTATACTCATTACTCGAGATTTTCTGAGCATGCTCCAGTGATCTCCGAGTATTTAGACGTACTCGGAGATTTAGTTTCTGTCACCACAGCTGCATGATTTGCGGCTACTAGACAGCCTGAATACATGTGGGGATTTCCTAACAAACAGGCAACCCCCACATGTATTCAGGCTGTACTCAACTTCCGAGATCTTGGTGCCGAGATCTCCATCTGCGCATGCGCCGCCTCTGGCATCCTTTTTCCCAGAGTCCACCGCATAGAAAGCCACGGAACTGCGGGGGCTCTGGCCTTTCCCAAAATGTTGGCAGAGCCACCACAGCAGTACCTGAGACACTCACAGCAGCACTGGACACCCACAGCGGTGCACCGCGCATCAGAACACCCCCTTAACCCAGCCTGCGTCCTGCAGCAACGCTGCACTCTTTCCTCCTCCAGCCGTGACCCTAGGACCCTGCTCCACCGCGGCCTTTTAAGGTATATCCGCATTATAAGACACACCCCCATTTTCCCAAAAAATTTTTGGGAAAAAGTGTGTCTTATAATCCGAAAAATATGATATATAACTAAATGTGTGAATAGGGTCCTATTCCTTTTTGTAAAGAACAACTGCTATTCATATGTCAGCAGTTGTAAGACATTCAAAAACATTGTGGTAGCAGAGGAATTACAGTGTTCTAGTCAAGCTTTACTAAAGGATTAAGAGATTTATTTTTATCTATTCCATCTTGAAAAGAGGTACATTTATAGATATTAAATGCTCTCTCTCACAGGTTGTTCAGCAGCAATTTGCCAAGTGTGACACACTGCCAACTGCATCTTTCAGAAAAGTTTTTTAGTTCACATCTCATTACCTTTCCTGTCAGACAGTTTCTCTGCTGTTCTAGCCCTTTCTTGCTCTGATCGTGTTATTATCTCTACTTGCAGTGCTGATGTGTGAGCCTGAACACCACAGGGCACTTGATGTGTTGTGCTCGTTGGTTTCTTTCTTGTCTTAAACCTCTTCCCCCATTGGAAACTGATGGCTTGTTCCTTTCATGATTTAGAAACTAACAGCATGAAAACTTGAGGTGCTTAAACAGGTAATATTACCTGGAATATAGAAATAGTTTATCCAATGATTTAATGTGCACTTGAAAATAACAAGATGGCAATTATGACTGGAAATGAGCGAATATTTCAATGTTTGGTTCTGATTACCTTCGCCGAATTTGCAATATTCCCCGATTAATTCGCCAAATATTCACCGAACATAACTGAACGCCATTCACCTCAATGGGATGCAAAGGGAGGCATGCACAACACCTTAGAACAGCCCCAAATGCTGCCAAAACACATCAAATGAGGGACAGACACCAGGAAAGTAGCCTCAATTCACCCACAGTGCAGATTTTAGCATGGCACTGCAGCAATCAGCCAGGCATGAGGTATCGGGGTCTGGGGCAGCATTTACAGCTTTCAATTGAACATCACAGTAAGACAAGGTGGGTGAGAGATCGGTATATAGCCCCTTTGCTGGGAGCCCTGATTCCACATGGAAACACCTCTACCTACTTTCATGCTGAGCCACACTCAGGTGGTACAAATATTAGTTTTCTAGACTACCATTGTCAGAAAAATTTAAAGATAGTAACATGGGTAGTAGAGTCCAAGGAAATGTAGGCATGATGGTCTCGGAAGTCTACTGCTACAGGCAACACGCATGAAGGAGATCCAGCCAGGATTTTACACATTTACAACAATTAGTGGCAGACACCAACAAAGTGTCATCAATTGCAATAAAGTAGAATTAGTATAGCGGGGACTGACATCTCTTCCACCACAGCCAACCCAGCAGATGGAGACTAACGTGCAAGGTTGTGGAATCACTATTTCATATCTCTATGAAAGCCTGGAAGGGGCATAACTAGGTGGCCTACCAAATCCCTACTTGGACAGGTGAAAGCGGGCATTAACTGCGACCCAAGGAAGTACAAAGAGGTGGCACCAGGTGCTACTCCATGGCTGACCTACAGAATGTGGCAGCTGACCCCCTACAGTGGGTGAGCCTTTAAGGCACAAAGGAGGGGTGAAAAAGGCAGGCAGGCACTGTAGGGACTATGGAACCACAGGTACAGATTGGACCAGCTAAGAAACAGAATAGCATTGGCAGATGCGGTCTGGACCGGGTGTTAGACGGATGGGTGCTGGCAGGTGCGAGCAGATGGGCACAAACAGGTAAGAGCAGATGGGTGCAGGGCAGACAAGCAGAAAGACAGACCTGGGGAACCTGACAACTAGGAAGCATGCAAGGCAAACTAATAACGTAGCTCAGGCACCTCCATATTGTATGAGAAGCCTTAAATAGAAGGCGTCGCCTAGTTATAGGTTGGGAATACCTTAGGTTGATGCAGGCAGTACCTTTAAGAGGGAGTGAGTGTGCGAGAGCACCCTCTAAGCATAGTTCCCGGTCCTACAACTGAACCTCGATGGACACTGACACATATGGGGCGAGATGAGGAGGTGGTGTGTGAGTGCGAGACACTGAAAGTCCTGTCTGTTAGGTATGAGGAGATCCAACAAAGGGCCAAGTCTGTAATGTCAACAGATCAGAATGTCTGTATTAATAGGGAATGGTCCACTGTGTCAAAGACAGGTGCCAGGTCCAGGAGAAGGAGGAGGACAAACTTGCATCGCTTTCATTTGGTGGTTAGTAGGTCGTTGGAGACTTTAGTCAGTGCAGTTTATGTGGAATGGTGTGGTCTGAAGTCAGATTGTATGCGGTCAAAGAGGGAGCAAGAGAAGAGGTGGGAGGACAGTTCAAAACGCACATGTTGTTCTAGTAGTTTGGTGGCATAGAGGAGAAATGATATGGGGCGATAGATAGACACAGAGGATGGGTCAAGGGTGGGCTTGTTGAGGATGGGTGTGATCAAGGTATGTTTCAATCAGGATGGAAGACACCAGCTGTTAGTGACAGATTGAAGAGGTGGGTTATGCTTGTGATGAAGACTGTGGTAAAGTTTGGAATGAGGTGGGACGTTATTGTGTAAAGTTCACAGGTGGAGAGGCAAAGTATTCAGCTGAGATGAAAGGAGAGGGAGGGGAATCTGATGGATGCAGGAAAGAATTAAAAGTACTGATTAGCTGTTTAGGGTTATGAGCAGGTTTTAGGCAAAGTGGGGCCCTAGGCAAAGTTTAAAATGGGGCCCCAAATGCTAACATTTTGCACATCACACGGAAGCATTTTGATTGTATTTACATGCGCTGAGTTCAGGCCGCTAAATGAGTGTGATCGACAATAATGACGTTGCTCAACACTTGTTTGCCGGCCTTGTTCCACCATCTGAGAAAGAATGATGGGAACAGAACAATCACTAATGGATCACTAACAGATCACCATACAGAATCATATTATCAGCAGCACATCTACAGTTTACACCCCATAGTCCTCCATATAATATAATGTCCCCCATAGTCCTCCATATTGTATAATACACTCCCTATAGTCCTCCATATTGTATAATACAGTCCCTATAGTCCTCCATGTAATATAATGTGCCCCATAGTCCTCCATATAGTATAATACATTCCTCAGTCCTCCATATAGTATAATACACTCTCCATAGTCCTCAATTTATTATAATACACTCCCCATAGTCCTCAGTTTAGTATAATACACTCCTCATAGTCCTCCATTAAAATACACTGCTCAGTCCTCCATATAGTATAATTGTTACAGTTCTGCAGCACAGGACTAGGGTAGGAGGGGGGAAAACTGACCCTGCATTGCGACTAGGCTGATACCCTACAATGGCGTGAGCGACCCATTCCTTTTGAATAGACCCACCGACGATCCTAGGCTAATCTCAAGCGAAGACCTATAGATAGGGGGAAGGGGGTCCCTGAAAGATCTTAGGATTGGGTACAAAAATGGGTCACCTCTTAATAGAAAACAAAGGGAAGGTTGCAGAAGCAAACTGAAACCAGAAACTAAGACTAGCAGAACCAGAGATCCCAGCACTGCACTAATTAAACACACAGAAGGCAAAGGAAGGCTCCAAGCCAGACTTCAAGTGGATTAACACTGTTGTCCAGCAAGGAATGGGTGACAGGTGCAGGTTAATAAAGGGTGATACAATCACCTGACCCAAGACAAACCCAGCACCAGGGAAAAAATACCAGCAGCCAGAACACTACAAGGAAATGGCGGATAGTCACAAACTGAACAGATTCTAACAATAATACACTCCTCATAGTCCTCCATATAGTATAATGCACTGCCATAGTCATCTATGTAGTACAATTCACTTCCCATAGTATAATGCACCCCATAGTTCTTCATATAATGTATTCCCCATAGTCATCGATACAGTATAGTGCAGCCCACATATAGCATAATGCAGCCACCCCACAGATTATAATGCAGCCCCGCCATACAATATAATGTAACCCCCATAGAATATAATGCAGTCCCCCTTATAGAATAATGCAGCCACCCCTCAGAGTATAATGCAGCCACTCCACAAAATATAATGTAACCCCCCATAGAATATAATGCAGCCCCTCCATAGAATATATGGCAACCCCCTCATAGAGTATAATGCAGCCCCTTATATAGTATAATGTAGCCCCTACATAGAAGACAATGTAGCCCTCCTCATATAGTATAATGCAGCCCCCATAAAATATAATAAAGCCCCCATACAATATAATCTAGCCCGCCATAGAATATAATGCAGCCCCCCATAGAATACAATGTAGCCTCCTCATATAGTATAATGTAGCCCCCTCATAGAGTATGATGCGATCACCCCCCATAGAATATAATAAATATAATACAGCCCCCCATAGAATACAATGTATCCCCAAATAGAATATAATACAGCCCACCTCCCCATAGAATATAATGTAGCCCCCCATTTTATATAACACAGCCTCCCCCATAGAATATAATGTAAAATGTACCCCCCTTGGTATGTAACACAGCCGCATAGTATATAGCCCAGCACCACTTGGTATATAGCACAGCCCACCATGGTATACAGCAAAGCCCCACACGGTATATAGCCCAGCACCACACAGTATATAGCACAGCACCACATGGTATATAGCACAGCACCACCATGGTATATAGCACAGTACCACATGGTATATAGCACAGCCCACCATGATATATAGCACAGTACCACATGGTATATAGGCAGCCCACCATGGTATATAGCCCAGCAGTACTGATATATAGCCCAGCATAGTATATAGCCCAGCACCACATGGTATACAGCCCAGCACCACATGGTATATAGCCCAGAATGGTATATAGCCCAGCACCACATGGTATATAGCCCAGCACCACATGGTATATAGCCCAGCATGGTATATAGCCCAGCACGGTATAAAGCCCAGCACGATATATAGTCCAGCACAGTATATAGCCCAGCATGGTATATAGCCCAACACCACATAGTTTATAGCCCAGCATAGTATATAGCCCAGCATGGTATATAGCCCAGCATGGTATATAACCAAGCATCACATCGTATATAGCCCAGCATAGTATATAGCCCAGCATAGTATATAGACCAGCATGGTATATAGCCCAGCATCACATGGTATATAGCCCAGCATAGTATATAGCCCAGCATGGTATATAGCCCAGCACAGTATATAGACCAGCCCAGCATGGTATATAGCCCAGTACCACATGGTATATAACCCAGCATAGTATATAGCCCAGCATGGTATATAGACCAGCCTGGTATATAGCCCAGCATCACATGGTATGTAGCCCAGCATGGTATATAGCCCAGCATGGTATATAGCCCAGCATAGTATATATGTGCTCCCCGAATGGCCCCACAGTCCAGTATTCACAATGATATATTAAAAAAAAAAACACTCCTCACCTTCTCCTCATACCCGTGCTACTCCTGTCTCCTTGCTCTGCCTGGTACACGGTGAGTGCGCAATGATGTCATTGTGCACCCGCTGTGTCAGAAGCAGAGCGGGGAATGATGGGTGAGGGAGCGTCGGCTGATGCTCTCTCCTCCATCATTGCTTTGAACTGTACCGCAGTTGCCGGTATAGTTCAATGCAGCGGTGGGAGTCGGCGCTGGGGGCAGGGAGGCCCCCCTTCCTCACAGGGGGCCCATAGCGGCTGCATGATGTGCAGCTAGCTGGGGGCCCCTGGGGGATCGGGAGCCCTAGGGAGCTGCCTGGTCTGCCTGCCCCTAACGCTGGCCCTGGTTATGAGACAGGTATGATATGAGGAATGAGAGGTCGGTTTGCTTTGCTCTAGTCATAATTTGCATAGCATTGCTACAGCTTCTGTTACTGGACAGGCAACTCTGCTCCCTTTCTTTGGCAGCCGTACAATGGTACGCTTTGTATATGAGGGCCAGATAGAACAAGTGCTACTATAGATGGCAAGCTGTGATGACTCCTGGAGTGGACCCTCTGGGTCGTGGCACCAACCCTCCCAGGGTGAGCTGACCTAGTGAAGATCACCCCCTATACAGGGAGTGTCAGGGACAAGCCCCAGGGGGTGAGGCACCACGACTGCTGGCACCAGGCGGCCAGCTCACAGGAGACACGAGTGGGTGAGTGTGTCTGCAGGAACGTGTAAAGCGTGGACACGGCAACACGTGGTATACAGAGACTACGTTCGTCCGGGTGTGAGTGAAGCAGGATTTGTGCAAGGCGCACGTCAGAGCACTGAGTCAGGCAGCAGGTGTGCCAGGAGGTGTCACAGAGTACAGGAGCAGGGTGTGTGCCAGAGGGCACAACAGAGCATAAGACAGAGCGCAGGATTGGTACATGTGCCAGGAGGCACAACAGAGTAAGAGACTGAGTACAGGATCAGGGCATGTGCCCGGAGGCACAACTGAGTATAAGACAGAGCACAGAATCAGAGTGCGTGCCAGGAGGCACAACTGAGTATAAGACAGAGCACGGAATCAGAGTGTGTGCCAGGAGGCACAACTGAGTATAAGACAGAGCACGGAATCAGAGTGTTTGCCAGGAGGCACAACTGAGTATAAGACAGAGTACAGGGTCAGAGCATGTGCCAGGAGGCACAGCCAAGTACGAGACAGAGCACAGGGTCAGAGCGTGTGCCAGGAGGCACAACCAAGTACAAAGCAGAGGACCTGAATACAGCACACAGCCAGGCAGGGACACGGCAGACCAAGCCAGGAAGCACAACAATAATCAGGCACCTCCCCTAGGGGGAGGTCGTCTGATATAGCACATGACTACTACTGGTTCCGGGTCAGGACCTAGCCAGAAAGCACATGACCACTACAGGTTCCGGGTCAGGTCCTCCATTACCATAGAGAGGACCGAGCCCTATACAGCACTGACAGGAGCGCGCAAGCTTGACATGTAGGAGGAGACCCGGGGACGAGAGCTGCGCGTGCGCACCCGACGGGACCCCCGGTGTGACAGCGGCTCCGGAAGAGATGACGTCGGGACCGAGGTCCCGCCCCCAGGTGAGCATGGCATGACAGTACCCCCCCTTTACGCCCCCTCTTTCTAAAACTGGAGAGGAACTTAGACAAAATCTGGGGTGCGTGGATATTCTCCCTGGGTTCTCCTCGGGGCCAAAACCCTTCCAATCGACCAAGAACATGGTTCTCCCTCTTACCTTCTTCATGGCCAAAATGTCATTCACCTCAAACTCATCCCCCAAGCCAACAGGCTGGGGTGTGTGGCCTGGGGAAGGATGAAATCGGTTAAGAACCACAGGTTTTAGGAGAGATACATGGAAAGAATTGGGAATACGGAGTGAAGGAGGCAGCTTCAATTTGTAAGCAACATCATTAATCCGCCTGAGGACCTCAAAAGGACCAATGTAACGGGGACCCAGTTTGTAAGATGGTACCTTAAGGCGGACGTATTTGGTGGAGAGCCACACCTTGTCACCAGGGAGAAATAGAGGAATGTCCAGACGCCTCTTGTCAGCGTGTAATTTCATTCTGTCCCGTGCTTTCTCGAGAGCGGTTTTGGTCTCCTGCCATACCCTGGAGAACTCCACAGACAGAGAATCGGCAGCAGGTACCCCCCGAGACAGGAAGTACCGGTAGAGGCACATTGGGATGCTGTCCAAAGACGATGAAGAAAGGAGACTTGGTAGATGATTCACTGGAGTGATTATTATAGGCGAACTCAGCCCAAGGAAGTAGACCGACCCAGTCATTCTGATGAGCATTAGAAAAATGCCGGAGGTAGGATGTAAGGATCTGGTTGGTATGTTCTACCTGCCCATTGGTTTGGGGGTGATAGGCGGAAGAGAAATCCAATGACACTTTCACGAGTCCGCATAGAGCTCTCCAGAATCGGGAGGTGAATTGGACCCCTCTGTCAGACACGATGTGCTGGGGGAAGCCGTGAATCCTGAAGATATGGGAAATGAAGATCTTCGCCAAGTCAGGAGCAGAGGGTAGTCCGGGAAGAGGAATGAAGTGGGCCATCTTTGAAAATCGGTCTACAACCACCAAGACCACAGTACAACCGGAAGAACAAGGCAGATCAGTAATGAAATCCATGGCTATGTGCTGCCAAGGAGCCGACGGAACGGGAAGCGGGAACAGAAGACCGGAGGGTGGTTGTCTGGGTATCTTGTTCTGGGCACAGGACGGGCAAGATGCCACAAAGTCTTTAACATCCTGGGAGAGTGAAGGCCACCAATAATGGCGAGAGATTAAGTCCAAAGTCTTTTTGACACCAACGTGGCCGGCAATCTTGGACGAATGTCCCCAATTTAGCACTCGTTTTCGGTTATTCTCAGCCACAAAAGTTCTTCCCGGAGGTAACGTGGTTAACTTGACAGGGGCCACAGTAATCACTTTGGATGAATCAATGATATGAGAGAGTTCTTCCTCTGCATCAGACGACAGGAATGATTTTGACAACGCATCCGCTCTAACGTTCTTATCGCCGGGCCGAAAATGTAGCTCAAAGTCAAAGCGGGCGAAGAATAGGGACCACCTGGCTTGCCGAGGATTGAGCCCCTGTGTGGACTGGATGTACGCCAGGTTCTTATGGTCCGTGAAGATCTTGAATGGATGTATGGCACCTTCCAGTAAGTACCTCCACTCCTCCAAGGCCAACTTAATGGCCAATAGCTCTTTGTCGCCAATGGAGTAGTTCTGCTCAGTGGAGGAAAATACTTTAGAAAAGAAGCCACAGGTGACAAAACGTCCAGAAGAGGATTTCTGCAGAAGGACTGCGCCAGCCCCAGTAGAGGATGCGTCCACCTTGAGAGTGAAAGGTCTACTAACCTCAGGTCGGTGAAGCACTGGAGCAGCGGCAAAGGCTTGTTTCAACGACTGGAAGGCCTCTTCAGCCTTAGAGGGCCAAGCCTTTGGGTTAGCTCCCTTGCAGATAAGGGACGAGATGGGGTGAACCAACGAGGAGAAATGAGGAACAAACTGTCGGTAGTAGTTCGCAAAACCAAGGAAGCGCTGGATTGCCTTCACCCCATGGGGCTGTGGCCAATCGAGGACGGCGGACACCTTTGCCGGATCCATGTGTAGACCTGATTCTGAGATAATGTACCCCAAGAATGGCAGGGACGTTTGCTCGAAGGCACATTTCTCGAGCTTGGCATAAAGGCGGTTCTCCCTCAGGCGCTGGAGGACTTGACGCACGTTCTTTCTGTGGGCGGAGAGGTCTGGAGAAAAAATGAGGATGTCATCCAGATAGACTAACACGCAGGAGTACAGCATATCCCGGAAGACGTCATTCACGAACTTCTGGAACACCGCTGGGGCATTGCAGAGGCCGAAGGGCAGGACCAAGTACTCATAGTGACCATCTCTGGTGTTAAAGGCGGTCTTCCACTCATCCCCGGAACAAATGCGGATCAAGTTGTAGGCCCCACGAAGATCCAGTTTGGTGAAAATTCGAGCTCCTCTAAGTCGGTCAAAGAGCTCCGGGATCAATGGCAATGGGTACTTGTTCTTGACCGTGATATCGTTCAGGCCTCAGTAGTCTATGCAAGGACGGAGGGAGCCGTCCTTCTTTTTTACAAAGAAAAATCCTGCTCCCGCGGGCGAGGAGGACTTACGGATAAAACCTCTCGCAAGGTTCTTCTGGATATAGTCAGACATAGCTTGGGTCTCAGCAGGGGATAGCGGGTATATCCTACCCCTGGGTGTTGTAGAACCAGGAATGAGGTCAATCGGACAGTCATATGGCCGATGGAGGGGCAGAGTCTCGGCCTCCTTCTTGTCGAAGACATCTGCAAAGGACCAGTAAGCCGACGGCAGACCTGTAGGTGCCGGGGATGGACCGGCAGAGTTCATCGGACGGACGGGCAACAGGCACTTCTCCTGACAGAACGGTCCCCACCGGAGTATCTCGCCCGACTGCCAGTCCAGGGTTGGCTCATGAGTCCGTAGCCAAGGGAGGCCTAGAAGAAATGTGTAAGACATGGTAGACAAGACGAGAAAGGAGATCTTCTCCCGGTGCAGGGCTCCAATCTGCAGCTCGATCTCTTCGGTGGCCTGGGTAACGGTCTCCTGCACGGACGTACCATTGACCGAAACAATCGACCGAGGAGTCTCCAGGGATCTGACAGGAATCCGGTATTTTTTAACCGCCTCGAGTGTGATAAAATTCCCCTCCGCGCCAGAGTCCAGAAAAGCCTCCTCAGAATAACGCTTGGCACCGAGATTCAATAATACGGACACGAGCAGGGGAGGAGAGGAATCACGTACACCTAGGGAGGCCTCTCCTATCAACCCTAGGCGGAGAAGTTTCCCGGCTTCTCGGAGCAGGAACGGAGGAGGTGAGAGGAGCTCCTCTCTCTGGCTAATTCACGGGCGCGTTCCTGAAACCGCAGGTCAATGCGTGTCACCAGAGAGATCAGATCCTCTAAAGAGGTGGGGGTATCCCGACCTGCCAGTACGTCTTTGATCCGACCGGACATGCCACGCCAAAAGATCCCTACAAGAGCCTCGTTGTTCCAACCGAGTTCGGAGGCCAAGGTACGAAAACGAATGGCATACTGTCCCACCGGTAGCGTACCCTGATGGAGGTTAAAGAGGGACTCGGTGATAGAGGCCAGCCGACCCAGCTCGTCGAACACCTTGCGGAAGGTGTCCAAAAAGGTGGAAAGCTGAGAGACGAGTGGGTCATTGCGCTCCCAGAGGGGGTTCACCCATGCTAACGCCTCCCCCTCTAAGTGTGAAACAATAAAGGCAATTTGGGCGTGCTCAGTGGGATAGTGCTGCGGCAAAAGCTCCAAATGTAACCGGCACTGGTTCAGAAATCCTCGACAAAACTTGGGGTCCCCGCTATATCGGGGTGGCTTGTCGAGGCGCGGCATCGGGTGCGGGGCCGAGGACTGGGCAGAAACGGATTGTATGGCCGACAAACGGGACTCCATGGATTTCAAAAGGGCCATAATCCTGGTCTGACTCTCCCGTAGGAACACCAGTTCCTTTTGGATGGAGGTGGTGGTACCAGCGGGTCCATGGCCTGATTATACTGTGACGACTCATGGAGTGGACCCTCTGGGTCGTGGCACCAACCCTCCCAGGGCGAGCTGACCTAGTGAAGACCACCCCCTATACAGGGAGTGTCAGGGGCAAGCCCCAGGGGGTGAGGCACCACGACTGCTGGCACCAGGCGGCCAGCTCACAGGAGACACGAGTGGGTGAGTGTGTCTGCAGGAACGTGTAAAGCGTGGACACGGCAACACGTGGTATACAGAGACTACGTTCGTCCGGGTGTGAGTGAAGCAGGATTTGTGCAAGGCGCACGTCAGAGCACTGAGTCAGGCAGCAGGTGTGCCAGGAGGTGTAACAGAGTACAGGAGCAGGGTGTGTGCCAGAGGGCACAACAGAGCATAAGACAGAGCGCAGGATTGGTACATGTGCCAGGAGGCACAACAGAGTAAGAGACTGAGTACAGGATCAGGGCATGTGCCCGGAGGCACAACTGAGTATAAGACAGAGCACAGAATCAGAGTGCGTGCCAGGAGGCACAACTGAGTATAAGACAGAGCACGGAATCAGAGTGTGTGCCAGGAGGCACAACTGAGTATAAGACAGAGCATGGAATCAGAGTGTTTGCCAGGAGGCACAACTGAGTATAAGACAGAGTACAGGGTCAGAGCATGTGCCAGGAGGCACAGCCAAGTACGAGACAGAGCACAGGGTCAGAGCGTGTGCCAGGAGGCACAACCAAGTACAAAGCAGAGGACCTGAATACAGCGCACAGCCAGGCAGGGACACGGCAGACCAAGCCAGGAAGCACAACAATAATCAGGCACCTCCCCTAGGGGGAGGTCGTCTGATATAGCACATGACTACTACTGGTTCCGGGTCAGGACCTAGCCAGAAAGCACATGACCACTACAGGTTCCGGGTCAGGTCCTCCATTACCATAGAGAGGACCGAGCCCTATACAGCACTGACAGGAGCGCGCAAGCGTGACATGTAGGAGGAGACCCGGGGACGAGAGCTGCGCGTGCGCACCCGACGGGACCCCCGGAGTGACCGCGGCTCCGGAAGAGATGACGTCGGGACCGAGGTCCCGCCCCCAGGTGAGCATGGCGTGACACAAGCGCTGCATCAAGTGGTGTCTGTTCCTCTTCCTCCACCTTAACATCATGCACAGTACAGCTCCTCAGTGGTGGCACACCAATTAACCTTTTTTCCCCCACATCACAACTCTCGAAGTGCCCAACTGACTGTGGGGATCCATTCTGCAGAGCTGTTCATATATATGGGTATCAGAGGTCTGCTCTAAAGATTCACAGAGTCAAGAGGAGGAAATTGTTAGGTGCTGGGATTTTTCCGTTGCACAGGATTGATCCTGGGCCTTGTTGGGTGCTGTGGTCTCCTTTTCAGCCTCAAGGACTGCTGATCAGCATGGACGTCAGTCTCAGCATCTTGCTCAGGCTCATGCCACATGTTTGGTTACTGCTGGCTCTTCACTCAACTCTATGGTAACCAGTGTATTGCAATTCTGGAGTCTAAGTCCAGAGATCACCGTACTGAGCATGTCTGTCATGTGGCGTCTTCCTATTGATGGCTGAACGCTAGCTGCTATGGTTAGGTGGCAGCTCCGAATTGGTCCATGGACAAGGTCCTGTCTAAATGGACTTGAGCCTAACATATAAAAGGTTCTCAGAGGCCCATGTCAGTGCGTTAGTATCATTTGCGGTCGTGTGTGTGTGTGGGTGGAGACTGTGCCGATCTGCCAGCATGTATGAGTGCCTAGTTTTCCTTAGAGAGGCAGGTTTTTCTTTTCGCTTGACCTAGGCCTGTCTTGGCCACGTGTGTAGTTAGCACGGGTTAGTTCGGGGCACAGTTAACCCGCGTGCTTAAACCCTATTGTTTTAACTGGGTATTGCACACACCTCATTTTGTACCGCTCGGCGGTTAGCTCAGCTTTGTACTTATATTTTTGCGCCACTCGGTGGTCAGCTGAGTTAGTTATTTATATTTTCTTTGCCATTCGGCAGTTAGCTGAGCTGGTATTCCTCTTCCTGTGCATACCTCTCTGAGATGTTATCAGAGACTGGTATCTTGCATTCAGTTCACAGCGTGTGGAGTTAACACAGCTTATTTCGTAGTGAACGCTCGCCGCATGGCTCCATCATTGTTCATTAGCAGCAGGATAACATCTCTGCACGGTGAACCCCGGGTTTCGATCGCACTTCATTAGTTATTTTTATTTAGTGGAATTCTCCAATCCTAACAGAAATCATCTGCACCAATCGCCAATTTTTTTCTAAATTAGATTTATAGCGGGACAAAGTTTTGTCCGAGCATAAACCAAACCCTCTTCAAGAGATGTTAACCCTGTTAGGTGAAGGTGATCCATTTGTGATGAGACTCAGATATTTGGGGAGCCAGTGGACTGTACTGTGCTGTCAAGGCAGGAAGAGGAGGAGGGTGACTCTCAGGGTGAGGAGTGGGAGAACAGAGAGCATGACAGTAAGGTAGTAGATGACACTTGGTGTAAACCTCGAGGCATGCAGCTGAGTAGCTCAGCAGAGGAGGAGGAGAAGGAAGATGGGGAGGTTATGTAGACAGAGTTATGCAACCACGACAACCTATGCATCCTGAGGCCCAACTCTGCAGTGAACAGTACCATTCGTGTTTCTGCAGTTGCCTAGCTTGGGTCTTTTTTCATATTGGCAAAATTCTTAAAAATCATGTTATCTGTCAACTTTTTTAAAAACAACTTAGTAGAGTAATAAAAATTAAATGATTTCAGTACTACATGCATGACCTGTCACATGTGTGATCAACATAAGTTAATCTGGGAATGTCATTGTGCTAAAATGCAGACTAGTGGGTCTTGTCAACCACCGTCCACCCCATCAGTTGCATCTTCTAATTCTTCCTCCTCCCTCACCATAGCAAGTGTTGTCACCCAGGCCTCTGGCAGAAAGAACTCCACTTGTTTATCCCCTACTGTTGGGGTGATTGATGACCTGTCAGCTGATACGGAATTGGACATGCCTGCTGTTTTTGACTGATCTTACCTAACAAGCACACCCCATCTTTCGCAATCCACCATAACATCCACGTCAGCACCTCTCTCTCAGTCCAGCAGCTTGTCGTCTTCACCCTACTCCACCCTGTGTCGGCACAGCAGCAAACTCCTACTCATGGCACAGTTAACAGTTTGAATTTCACCAACTTCAATCTACTAATAATAATAAACTTTATTTATCTATCACAAACACATTACACATAGCTTTACGAGTCAGCAGTTCATAGAAAACAGTAAAAAATTACCAAGTTTAAGATAATCAAACAAATAAAGCAAAAATAATGACAACTTCACTCTTCAGAGCTTACAATCTACAATGAGATGAGGGTGACACCAATTACAGGTGCTTGAAAAACACAATGAGTGGGCACCATCCAACTATTAATATGCAAATAACACCACGGGGATCACCACATGCAAGTAAAGTGAACCATAAGAAGTAGCAAGAAAAGGACTATGCATATATGTAGGATCACCACGCAGAAAAAGGCTTATTTCAAAAAATATATATAATTTTATTATTCACAAAAAAAGCATCGAGAAACAGCACACAATTGATTAAAAACATTTAAAAACAGTGCAAAGGGACAAAAACATCACCAAGAAATCACAAACAAGGTGACTGATAGCATAAAGCCCCTGGCTGCAAGAAATTATTGCAATAATTTCTTGCAGCCAGGGGCTTTATGCTATTCTTACAATTACAGATGCTTATGTACAACAATCATTAGGGAAAGGGGGTTAGATAAAGGCTGCATGAGCCTTTTTGGGTACGGTGGAGTTTGATGGTGAATTATATTCAGAGAAGTAGAGAATAAGGTAGGTAAATAAAAAGTACTTTGATTAGGGAACACGATAGGCTCTAAATAAATAAATAAATAGTGTTACCAAATAATAGAAGATATATGAGTAGACATTTGTACCATATAGTGATTGGAGCATAAAAATAGAAGCACTGAGTGATAGTGTAATGAAAATGTGCAGGGGATATTGTGAAAAATTATAAAAATTAAACCAAAGAAGGAAATAAATCACAATGATAGTGTAGCATGCTTGCTCTTAGATGGCGTACACCCCAATGTGCATTTCGGTATGCTGCCTTTGTCAGGGGCATTGGGGTGGAAGCCATCCATACCCATCTCCTACAGTAGAGATGGGCAAACCCAAACAGTAAAGTTTGGGGTCCGTACTGAACATGTAGTGTTCGAGCACAGACCACAAACACAGACTTTTCTTGGAAGTCTATGTTACTGTTTAGGTTTGGCACCCCGAACATCGACTGTTTACCATGCTGTCATCTGCATGGGGACCCCCATACTCAAAATATCCAGCAAAGGCTACGCAGACAGGGGCGGGCTGATATTAATAGCCTAGGAAAAGGCTATGAATATTGGCCCCCTCCCAGACTAAAAACATCAGCTCTCAGCCACCCCAAAAATGGTGCATCAATAAGAGTCATCAAATCTGGTTCTTAGCCTCGCTCTTCCTACTTGTCCTTTTGTGGCAGCAAGTAGCGTAAAAGTTGTGGGGTTGATGTGAGCTTTGTATTGGCAACTGACTTCAAGCCCAGGAGTTAGTAATGGAGTGGCATCTATAAGACATCCCATTACTAGTCACATAGTTATATTGTAAAAAAGACAAAGCCAGAATAAAATCCTTTAATTGAAAGAAAGACACTGACTCCTAAAATAAAACTAAAAAAGCACAGTTATACTCACCTTTATGTCTAATCTATTGAAGCCTGTCACCTGTACAAAACAGAAAATAATAAACAACCATAATACTCACCTTATCGTTTAATCCACCAATGCCCATGTCACCTGTAAAAATGTAAAGAAAAGAAAAATAATTAATAGCCATATCCCTCACCTGTCCGATATGAAGATAATACATACTGTCCCATGACAATCCAGATGATTTGGATAGCGGTCTCATCAGGAATGAGACCAGTAGCCCTGCCAGCTGGTTCGCACTGACACAAGAGCATAATCGCTCCTGCAGTGTCTAGAGCTGAGCTGTTTTTTTTCACCATCCACAAAATTTGAAAAACAAATTAGTTTGGGCAGATATATCATCACAAAAACCACATCTAGACAGTCTTTTCTCGGAACACCTAAAAGGGGCACGTTTCCATGCCTCAATTGTCTTCATTGCAGTAATATACTCAAGGTCGATTCAATCTATCACCCACAGAAATGCAAGGTATTGCCAATAAAAGATAATTTCTAGTGCAAATCCTCTTATGTAACATGAGGACTACTGCATATAGGAGAGACCGCCCAGCAGGTTAGGGATAGAATTTTTTAAATTAAATCTAAAATTAATTGTGATAAACATTTCTTTCCTCTCCCCTATCATTTCCACAAGATGAGACGGGATATCAGAGCTTAAATATCAGGTGACAGAGCAGATATTATCCAGCTGACGAGGTGAAAACCAAATTTTTCAATAATAAAAATGAGAGACATTCTGGATTCATTACCTACAGACACTCAAACTGAAGGGTCTCGATCGGCATTCTGATTTGACAGTGTTTTCTTGAACTTTATATTATAGTTTTCCTGAGACGCTCTGAATACAATATATCATTTTCTTCCCTTTTTTCACAGCAACTATTTTTTGTATTCATTATGTATCCCCACATAGTGGGGTAAATTTATTGTCACTAAGTACTATTTTTATGTTTTTGCATATCTAGTCCTATTATTCTAATTCACCTTTCTCACTGCATGTGGTTCACAATTAAATATTTTTTTTTCTTTTTGTTTATAGAGTGGGATGTTACTTTCTTGAATCCATCATTCAATAGCTCTGTACATTTATATCCCTTTTTTATTTAATTTTTTTTATTATTCATATTTATTTAGATTTTTTCACTTTTATTGATTTTTGTCTTTTGGACTTTGTGTATTTCTCATTTGTTTCTTATTCATTGTTCATTCTGATTTATATTGCCCATAAGGCAATATAGATTTCTCCCAGTACACACTCATGTATTACCCCTTCTCTACTTAGTGATTGCTTTTTATGTTTTATTCCTTATTTGCTTCTCTGTTATTTTATCTTCCTATTTTCTCTTATTGTTAATCACTGTGGTATAATTTTTGATCACTCTTCCCTCACTCCCTAACAGATATGTTGTCAATTATTGCAAACCATATTTCAAAAAATTTCTGGGATGTCACTTCCCTTTAACTGTGTAGCGGACATATTACCAACCATTATAACACAGGTGCCTCAATACAATTTTCCTGTCTCAAACAGTGATATGTGACTTCTGGTATCCTGACCAGATATGATGTTTCATGGCAATATATATGCTTACAATATGCATTCCATACAACAAAAGAGCATTTTCCCCAGTGACAAAGGTAGCATTCAGTTCCTTTATGCTACATCATATACGGTTTCTATGAATCACATGGTGATTTTTAATATTACAAGAATAGTACTTCATCTGGAGTGTTCAAGTTAAGCAGTACCTGGTACATACAAATCGAAAGTCAAAGGAAGGACAAAAGGCAAGGTGAGGTCATAGGTGTTAAATAGAGATGAGAGGACTGATCCTCAGACTAGCAACTTTGAGAAAATTTCCTGAGATTTGAAGGCCAAACAAATTGGAAAACTCTGTGATTCGAATTGCACAGATCATCCAAAAAATTACCCAGTGCCATTTCACACACTGTTGAAGATTCAGAGAGAGGGCTTATGTTAGCAGGTGTGGCTAAGGGGGCTTCATCATAATAGTTTGTAGCTGTCACATCACATGGCCGAGCATCACCAATTGAGAGCACTATCACAGGCAGATTCAAATGAGAAATAGGCAAGTGCAGTACTTGTACAGTAACCCAGTGTGACTGAATTGATTCTCTCTCGCAAATTTGATCAAATTACTGGGACATTTTAGGTGAACCCAGCAAATTTTATTTCCAATAGCCCAGTCATGTCTGTTGCCCAGCTTTCTTGATGCACATGAAATGAAAAGTGGCTAACCGGTCTAACGCTAGGAAATAAAAAAAATTGGAAAAAATTCTGAAATAATTTTTCTTTTTTTACATGACAAAAAACCTAGCTTTTTAACACTAGTGTGTAGACTTTTTATATCCACCATATGTTTTGTAAATATAACAGAAGCAAAATCCTTTTTCCCATGTTATCATACTCGTTTCCACTGAATCCTGCCTTCTGTTCAGATCAATTACTATCAATTTACTGGTAAAATCCATCTTAGGCCGGTTTCACACGTTAGTGGCTCCGTTATGTGTAGTGACAGTTTCCTCATGTACCGGAGACACTGACACATGTAGCAAGTTCAGAAAAGAGCGACCAGAATGGTGACCGGTCTGCAAACCCTGTCTTATGAGGAAAGGTTGCAGGATTTGGGAATGTTTAGTTTGCAAAAGAGAAGACTGAGAGGAGACTTAATAGCTGTCTACAAATATCTAAAGGGCTGTCACATTGTAGAAGGATCAACTTTATTCTCATTTGCACAAGGAAAGACTAGAAGCAATGGGATGAAACTGAATGGGAAGAGACACAGATTAGATATTAGAAAAAACTTTTTGACAGTTAGAGTGATCAATGAGTGGAACAGGCTGCCACGAGAAGTGGTGAGTTCTCCTTCAATGGAAGTCTTCAAACAGAGGCTGGACAGACATCTGACTGGGATGATTTAGCGAATCCTGCTTTGAGCAGGGGGTTGGACCAGATGGCCCAGGAGGTCCCTTCCAACTCTACGATTCTATGATTCTATGATTCTATGATTCTAGACCCATTCAAATGAGTGGGTCTATGCATATGTCAGCATGTTTTCACAGACTGTGTGTCCGTGTGCAAAACACGGAGACATGTCAGTGTTTGTGGGAGTGCACGGTCCGCAAAACATGCTGAACACGTGCACACGGAGAACAGTTCATACTGTCCTTCGTGTTCACCGATGGCAGCTGGGGAAGAAGCGCTACTGTAAGCCGCTTTTCCCCAGTGGCTGGTGCTGAATGCGGCTGTCTTTCTTCTCTCCAGTTCTGCCAGCAATAGCGAACAGGAGAGAATGAATGAACGAAAACCTGATGTGGGGTCCCACTCTGTTTGTGAACCAACACGGCAAAACTCACAGCTGGGTTGGTTCTCAAGAATAGAGGGGTCCCCATGCTGTTTTTTTAATTATTTAAGTGAATAATTAAAAAAAACGTTGTGGGGTCCCCCCCATTTTTGACAACCAACCTGACTAAAGCCACAGCTGGGGGCTGTTATTCTCAGGCTGGTAAGAGGCCACTGATCTTGGTCCCCCAGCCTAAAATAAGCAGCCTGATGCCATAGTCTCCCATTCTGGCTCAGCCGCTCTGAGTGCTGCTCAGCACAGACGTTGGTCCCAGCATCTTGCTCAGGCTTGTGGTATTCATTTGGTTAGTGCTTGCTCCCCAACCAAGTCTATGGTAACCAGCGAAAGGCAGGTGCAGCCTGACGCATGGGAGTCTAAGTCCAGAGATCATCCGACTGAGCATGTACATGATGTGGCGTCTGCTCATTGATGGCTGGACGTTTGCTGCTCTGGTGAGGTGGCAGCTCCAGAATGGCCCACTGGCGATGCCTCAGCCGACTGGCGTGAGTGTTTGGGGTGGAGCCTAATGTATAAAAGCCTCCCAGTGGCGCACGCAGGCACGCTAGTATCACTTATGTGTTGTGTATGTGAGTGGATACCCTACCACTCTGTCTGAATGTTTGAGTGTGTCGCTCTAGTCTCTGAGAGTTCTTACATAGGCAAGTAGGGTTAGGACGGGGAAACCTTCCTTGGCTTAGCATCTGTTAACTTCATGTGTGTGGTTAGCACAGTTGAGTTACAGAGCAAGTCCAACTTCAGGCTATACTTCTCTGGGAAAGTGACAGGGTCATGCACCTAGCGTCCCGTGTGTTCTCTTCCTTTGCTTAGCATCTGTCTCCTTGTTGTGTGCCGTTAGCACAGTTGAGTTATAAAGCAAGTCCAACCCACGTGCTAGTTCCCTGTAACATTTAACAAGGTTTGGTACTTTGTTTATTTTTTTATAGTATTACTCTGTGCAACAGTACGTTTAAGTTGATCACTTGCTGTTTGGTTCCACCATTGTTCACTAGCAGCAATTATATATCTCTGCACAGAGGACCCCGAGTTGCAATTGCACTTTATTATTTATTTTTATTTAGTGCAATCCGCCAACCCTAACACATATATTGTACGGCTGTAATTGTACAGCCAGTGTCTGATACATGATTTCCCCGATTTGGGTAGCATGAATAAGCTGTCAAGTTCACCTTAAAAAAAATAGATAAATTAAACACGGAGGTCCATAATATTGCCCTGTACTTGATAAATGCCATACAGTTATATACATGTTTATTATACGTGCTTGTGTTAAAGTGCTTTGTTTGATAGTTCCTAAATGGCAGATGTATACATTATAAATACTTGATTTTCTGAAAGTTGGAGGTTGCAGAACTTCTCATATCTAATATGCTTTGCTACAGTATTGTTATACTTGATGTATTTTTTACAAAGTAAATTAGTTTGAAATAATTATTATCACTTCATAGAAACTTTAATACAGATCTGAAAATAACTGTTTTGGTAAGGCTAGTAAAATCTTTTACTGGCTGCACTCCAAGAAAGGCAATAAAATGTATCAAACAGTTATCTACAACAGTTCCATTGAAGCGGATGCTTAAGTTCAATTTTTGCAGAGACACATGGAGCCCTGAGGATAACTATGAAGAGAATGCTATATCATGCAGAGAAAACTATACATTTTCAAGTCACTTAATGTCATTATGATGATACCATATTTTCAAATGTTCTCTAAAAAATGATCCAGAGCTCTTATACATCCTAAAGAGCAAGAGCGTTTTGAACAATGTCACAGTGCTTTATTTTACATTTCTTTTATTACTGCAGCCTTTTAAATTTATTATTAAATTAGACATAATACTATTCTTCATCATTGCTGCAGTTGTCATTGTCACTTTTTAAATGACACCACATTTTCATCTTTTCTCTGATACTCAAAATAATGTATTATCTAGGGCAAATTCTAGATGATTTTCAGTCATTTTAATACTTAGTATTTATCAAATTTTACTGTATTAAAATTACTTGAAAACAAAATAGTAAAAATAAGGAAAATAGTATTGAAAGTGGTAGGAACATTTCATTTTTTACATACTTACATAGGTTGAACTTGATTAACCGTTTTTTACTAATTACACAGTACATTATGACAAGGTTATTTATAATTATTATGTTTTCACTGCATGACTATCATAAAACGAGCATTTTTGTGAGTATTTATTTCAGAAAAATCATGCAATCTAAACAGGCTGTAAAGCACCTGAAGAATAGGCAAAATATTCATTTGTCAGGTGAAATGACCCTTTGGCTGCACAAAAGATCATTATTCTCGGTAGCACATGAAACTATACAAAGAGAACCACAAGAAACTATACAGATGCTGCCGAGAACAATGGCAGCCAATGCACACTTAACTAGTGGCAATTCACTGAGCATCTTAAATGAGGTTCATCTGTTAACCATTAACAAATATAATATAAATATATATGAAATCACCACTGAGGATCTTTTCCTAAACTGAATAAGCCCAGCTTTTCTAGCCTCTCATTTTAAGAGAGACCTTCCATCCCATTTAATAGTATAGTTGTTCACCTTTGAATAGCAATTAGTTTTCCAGTATCTTTTTTAGAATGTGGAACTAAACTTCAATCCCATATTAAGATTTTGCACGCAAGGGTTTTTTAAAAAAGTAAAATACATTGTGATGATGTTAAATTGTATTTATTTTTGCATCTGCAGCTCAGTATTAAAGGGAACCTGTCAGCAGGATTGTGATTAGCAAACTACAGACAGTGTAGGGTTGGCACCTTTCTACTGATTAAAATGTTACCTTGGTTGATGAAATCTGTCTTGTGGTTGTTATTTATTCTTTACTTGCAGTTTTCAGTTATGCTCATGCTCCGGGGCGGCCAGTGAGGGTGGTGGTCTTTATGTGGTGTTCTGCTTAGGTATTCATCCTTATGACCTGTGACAAGTCACTGATCCTTCAGTGACTTGCCCCCTATGTTACATAGCGCATATCATATTGTTTAAAAAAAAATGTAAATAGCATTCATCAGGCAGGTGGCGGCGCCTGTGCTTTAGTGTAATGCAATGGATAATGGATTTCAGGTCCTGGAGGGAGTGCTTGGCCATTAATTGCTACTGTGGCTTTATGGTATTACTAGCTGAAGAGCCCGGCCTTGCCTGGGCATAGTAACCAACTGTGGTTAGTTATAACAAATTATAATGATTATATTGCACATAAAAACATTTCACATCATATATTCAACACTACAGATTTGTAACACAAATATACTAAACAATTACACAAATATTGATAGTATTTTATTTTCCACTCATTCAAGAGCCTTTTGATAAACAACACTTTTGTTTTTTCCTTTCGGTGCAAAGATGAACAGATTTTCGCAGTTCCAGCTCTTGAACAGATCACGTAAGGTTGACCATGAGAAAAACATGGAGATTGCAAATCGATCCCTACTAGTTTCAAGGACTGTCCCTGAGCATTGCTAATGGACATTGCAAATAGCAGTTGAACTGGAGACTGGAGGCGTTTAAAATCAAAAAGCAAATCAGGTGGAATGAGTGGAATTCTTGGAATGAAAATGTCCTCTCCTTTGGCACATCCTGTTTCTGAGCTGTGTATCTAACCCTATCCTGTGTGATAATGTCTGCTGAGCTGTGCACCTAATCCTCTCCTGTGTGATACATTCTGCTGAGCTGTGTATCTAATCCTATTATGTGTTACTGACTGCTCAGCCATGTATCTAATCCTATCCTGTGTGATAGACTGCTGAGCAGTGTACCTAATCCTATCCTGTGTGATACTTTCTGCTGAGCTGTATATCTAATCCTATTATGTGTTACTGACTGCTCAGCCATGTATCTAATCCTATCCTGTGTGATAGACTGCTGAGCAGTGTATCTAATCCAATCCTGGGTGATGCCGTCTGCTCATCCGTGTATCAAACCCTATCCTGTGTGATACGAACTGCTGAGCCATGTATCTAATCCAATCCTGTGTGATACCGTTTGCTGATCTGTGTATCAAACCCTATCCTGTGTGATACTGACTGCTGAGCTGTGTATCTAATCCTATCCTGTGTGATACTGACTGCTGAGCCGTGTATCTAATCTTATCCTGTGTGATACTGACTGCTGAGCCGTGTATCTAATTCTATCCTGTGTGATACTGACTGTTGAGCCGTGTATCTAATCCTATTCTGTGTGATACTGTCTACTGAGCCGTGTATCTAATACTATTCTGCGTGCTGAGCTGTGTATCTAATCCTATCCTGTGTGATACTGTCTGCTGAGCCATGTATCTATTCCTATCCTGTGTGATACTGACTGATGAGCCGTGTATCTAATCCTATCCTGTGTGATACTGGGCTCCCCCTGCAGTTTGTGTCAGAGGGTGGTCTGTGTTGGCACGGTAATAAATTGTGTTATTTCCAGCTTTACAGAAGGACGATAACACCATAGAAATTATAAGAATAATAGGCCTCAGTTACCACAACTGTCTACAAAGAAAACTGTTGCTGATAGCAACCAATCACAGCTCATTTTTCATCTTTTAAACAGCTCTGGGACAGCGTGGCGAGTTTAGAGTGGCGACTTTTGTGTTTCGACTTTTATGTGGCGAGGTTGGTGTATGTGTGGTGAAATGTGTGCTGAGGGTGGTATATGTGTTGAAGCACGTGGTAGTGTGTGGTGCATTTTGTGTGTGTGCTCATATCCCCGTGTGTGGTGAGTATCCCATGTCAGGGCCCCACCTTAGCAACTGTACGGTATATACTCTTTGGCGCCATCGCTCTCATTCTTTAAGTTCCAATTGTTCACTTCTGGCAGCTGTCAATTTGCCTCCAACACTTTTCCTTTCACTTTTTCCCCATTATGTAGATAGGGGTAAAATTGTTTGGTGAATTGGAATGCGCGGGGTTAAAATTTTGCCTCACAACATAGCCTACGATGCTCTCGGAGTCCAGACTTGTGACTGCTAAATTTTGTGGCTGTAGCTAAGACGGTGCAGATGCCAATCCCGGACATCCACACAAACATACATACATACACACACACACATTGAGCTTTATATATTAGATTGATGAATTTGAATGTGAGTGTTTTAAAAGAAATGGATAAGAAGATTGAGGTTATACAGAATAAGCTCAAGGCTGAATTATCCATTAGAGTGATGGATAAACTCAATTTAGATTTGGAAAGTGATTTTTCAAAGCGAGAAAAATCTCAAATATCTCAGAGATTCAATGAATCTCCAAAGCAATAAGCTTTGAAGATGGAGGACAAATTAGAACATATGGGCGTGGTTTGTGCCCCATCCTATGCAAATTTATTCCTTGATTTTTGGGAGAGGACCATCTTCTTAGTCAAAGGAATTCATACCATTTACCATGTATAGTTCATCAGAACAGTAAGATTAGACATCATGAGAAAAACACATCTAATAATGACACACAACATCTCAACGTAAATTTAAGCCGTGTGGATATCTTGTTCCCAGCTGGAAAATCCAGAAGGCTTCTCTGATAAGTAAAAGTCTCTTGAGATCACTACCTCGGGGCGGTACATTCACTCTTTCAAATGCAAAAACCTGGAACGAAGATAAACGTCTGGAATGACAGGTAATAAAGTGTTTAGACGCAGCAGATATATTCCTGTTATTCAAACTACTGGTATTAGTGATGTCATTTAAATGTTCCTTGATGCATGTCTTTATTTTCCGACTAGTACATCCAATATATAATAAATTACAATACACGCATCGGATACAATAAATGACATTATCTGAATTACAGTTAATGTACTGTTTAATTAGATTCGTTTGTGTACCATCATAGTTATGAAAAGTGCTGCATGGGTATGCAAATTTACAAACTTTACATCTCATTGCCCCACATTTAAAGAAACCCTTATAATCCAACCAAGTTTCACTCCGTTTTTTCCTCTGAAAGAAACTAGGTGATAAGGTATTAGATAATGAAGGCGCTTTTTTGGCTACAATATTGCATCCTGATTTTAAAATTTCAGCCAAGGTTTTGTCTTCATATAAAACAAGTAAATAGTTTTTAATAATACCTTTAATATCAGAAAATAGAGAGCTGTACTGAATAGAGACAACAGGCTTGGCAGTAATATTAGAACCATTATTAAAAGATCTAGTATTATAATTAATCAGTTCCATTCTATTTTTGTCAGCAAACAAATTATGAGCACGTTTATTAGTCTATTCCAGTGGGTGAGTTCACTAGGGTGTTTCGCAATTGCAGTGATCCTGGAAGCTGTGAAAAATAAATTTCTCAGACTGAATCAAGATTGCGCATCAGAGGTTATCCTGAATGGACTATTAAATGTGCTTCTCATAGCTCTTATATCCACCGGTTGGAAGTATTAATAAATGGGCAAAATCATAGTAATAACATTACCTAAAGGGCATGCAGGAAGGTATATCAATGGACACTGCAGCACCCGCGTCCACCCCAATGCACGTTTTGGCGTCCCCTGACAAAGGCTATGCCAAAACGTGCATTGGGGTGGATGCGGGTGCTGCAGTGTCCATTGATATACCTCCCTGCATTAGCTAAGCTATCGTTGAATTTATTATTTATTCCTGTGGATCAGTATGCCCTTTAGGTAATGTTGTTACTATGATTTTGCACATTTATTAATACCTCCAACTGGTGGATATAAGAGCTATGTAGATGAGTATATATATATATATATTTATTTATTTTTTGGTCAACACTTTTACCTAGTATATATATGTAGTTAGGCATATGGTCTTTATTCTATATAAGTGATACTGTGGTTTTTCATGCATATAATATATGACCATAAGCGTTCACCCTGCGTTCTTTGCTTTGTTTATAGCACTTATGCACTTTGTTTGCATCCCCATCCTACCTGTTCCTTGACTGATAATATTTGAGTAAAGCATTTGAATTATTAATTTGGAGCTTTTTTCATTGTTTTCATTGGTGTCTGTGTGCCCAGCTTGGCGGCACCTGTTCTTTAAGAATGGCCATTCAATCACAGTAATGCCACTATCAAGATGGCTACAGCATTATAGTGAATGGCAGGCAATCCCTATATGCTTATTGGCTGTGTAACAGGCGCCAAACATGCAAGAAGCAGCCAATCAACAAGTTTTTAAGCTGTGGCACTTTTGAAGCCATCACTGCCATGCCCAGTGCTAGCATAGCTGTAATTGGCTGGCACACCACATGACCCTACCTGTATAATAGCTGGAACACAAGTTGTGCTGCTATTCTGTTCCTCGTGCTCCTTCAGTGTGGTTTTCTGTGCCATATTAGCCTTGTGTTGTGTGCCATATAATTCTCGTACTCTGTGTCTGAAAATACTGTTTCTGTGTGTCATAGCAGCCTTGTGTAGACTGCCCTAAAAGCCTGTCCCCGTGTGTAATACTTGCTTTGTGTAGACTGCCCTAACAGTCTGTTGATCTGTTCCATAAAAGCCTTGTGGCCTGTGCCATTAAAGCATGTTGCTCTGTGGCAAAAAAAACCTCTGCTGCTCTGTGCCATATTAACCTTGTTTTCTGTGGCAAAAAATCCTATTGCATTGTTACATAAAATCCTTGTTCTCTTGTCAAAAATCCTATCGCTCTTTTGCATAAAAATCTGGTTCTCTGTTGCAAAAAATCCTATTGCTCTGTTGTACAACAACCTTGTTCTCTGTGGCACAAGCCCAATTGCTCTTTGTCATATAAACCTTGTTCTCTGTGGCAAAAAATTCTATTGCTGTGTTGTATAAAAACCTTGTTCTCTGGTATATTCCTCTGTTGCATAAAAACCTTGTTCTGTGGCAAAAAATCCTATTGTTCTCTGCTATATAAACATTGTTTTATGTGGATAAAAAACCTTGTACTCTATATCATACCTGTCACTCTGTGTCTGAAAATACTGTTTCTGTGTGTCATAGCAGCCTTGTGTAGACTGCCCTAAAAGCCTGTCCCCGTGTGTAATACTTGCTTTGTGTAGACTGCCCTAACAGTCTGTTGATCTGTTCCATAAAAGCCTTGTGGCCTGTGCCATTAAAGCATGTTGCTCTGTGGCAAAAAAACCTCTGCTGCTCTGTGCCATATTAACCTTGTTTTCTGTGGCAAAAAATCCTATTGCATTGTTACATAAAATCCTTGTTCTCTTGTCAAAAATCCTATCGCTCTTTTGCATAAAAATCTGGTTCTCTGTTGCAAAAAATCCAATTGCTCTGTTGTACAACAACCTTGTTCTCTGTGGCACAAGCCCAATTGCTCTTTGTCATATAAACCTTGTCTCTGTGGCAAAAAATTCTATTGCTGTGTTGTATAAAAACCTTGTTCTCTGGTATATTCCTCTGTTGCATAAAAACCTTGTTCTGTGGCAAAAAATCCTATTGTCCTCTGCTATATAAACATTGTTTTATGTGGATAAAAAACCTTGTACTCTATATCATACCTGTCACTCTGTGTTATACTAGCATTGGAAAGAGTGCTCATATCCAGCCTCTTGCCTATGAGGCATTTTTTTAACCCCTTAACCCTCAAGGGTGGTTTGCATTTAATGACCGGGCCAATTTTTACAATTCTGACCACTGTCCCTTTATGAGGTAATAACTCTGGAACACTTCCATGGATCATGGTGATTCTGACAAGGTTTTCTCGTGACATATTTTACTTCATGTTAGTGGAAAACTTTCTTACATATAGCTTGTGGCTATTTGTGAAAAAAAAACAGAAATTTGGTGAAAATTTTGAAAATTTTGCAATTTTCCAACTTTAAATTTTCATGCCCTTAAATCACAGAGATATGGCACACAAAATACTTAATAAGTAACATTTTCAACATGTTTACTTTACATCAGCACAATTTTGGAACCAAAATTTTTTTGTTAGGAAGTTATAAGGGTTAAAAGTTGACCAGCGATCTCTCATTTTTACAACACCATTTTTTTTTAGGGACCACATCACATTTGAAGCCACTTTGAGGGCTCTACATGACAGAAAATACCAAAAAGTGACACCATTCTAAAAACTGCACCCCTGAAGGTGCTCAAAACCACATTAAAGAAGTTTATTAACCCTTCAAGTGCTTCACAGGAATTTTTTGAATGTTTAAAAAAATGAACATTTAACTTTTTTTTCACAAAAAAAATACTTCAGGTCCAATTTTTTTTTATTTTACCTAGGGTAACAGGAGAAATTGGACCCTAAAAGTTATTGTGCATTTGTCCTGAGTATACTGATACCCCGTATGTGAAGGGGAATTACTGTTTCGGCGCATGGCACAGCATGGAAGGGAAGGAGCGCATAGGCTTTTTCAAAGCAATATTGACTGGAATTGAGATTGGACGCCATGTCACGTTTGGAGAGCCCCTGATGTGCCTAAACAATGGAAACCCCCCACAAGTGACCCCATTTTGGAAATTAGACCCCACAAGGAACTTATCTAGATGTATGGAGAGAACTTTGAACCCCCAAGTGCTTCACAGAAGTTTATAACGTTCAGCCGTAAAATTAAAAAATCATATTTTTTCCACAAAAATGATCTTTTCACCCCCAATTTTTATTTTCCTAAGGGAAACAGGACCCCAGAAGGTATTGTGCAATTTGTCTTGAGTACACTGATACCCCATATGTGGGGGTAATTCACTGTTTGGACGCATGACAGAGCTCAGAAGGGAAGCAGAGCCGTTTGACTTTTTCAACGCAAAATTGGCTGGAATTGAGATAGGACGCCATGAGGCATTTGGAGAGCCCCTGATGTGCCTAAACAGTGGAAACCCCCCACAAGTGACCCAATTTTGGAAACTAGACCCCCAAGGAACTTATCTAAATTTGAGATTAGCACTTTGAACCCCCAAGTGCTTCACAGAAGTTTATAACACCCGGGTATGAAAATAAAAAAATCATAATTTTTCACAAACATGATATTTTAGTCCACAATTTTTTATTTTTCCAAGGGTAACAGGAGAAATTGGACCCCAAAAGTTGTTGTCCAATTTGTCCTGAGTACACTGATACCCCATATGTGGGAGAAAACTACTGTATGGGCACATGTCGGGGCTCAGAAGGGAAGTAGTGACATTTTGGAATGCAGATTTTGATGGAATCGTCTGTGGGTGTCATGTCACGTTTGGAGAGCCCCTGATGTTCCTAGACAGTGGAAACCCCCTCAAGTGACCCCATTTTGGAAACTAGACCCCCAGTAACTTACCTAGATGTGTGGTGAGCACTTTGAACCCCCAAGTGCTTCACAGAAGTTTATAACGTAGAGCCATAAAAATAAAAAAATCATATTTTTATCCAAAAAATTGATCTTTTAGACCCCATTTTTTTATTTTCCCCAGGGTAACAGGAGAAATTGGACTCCAAATGTTGTTGTGCAATTTGTCCTGAGTAGGCTGATACCCCATATGTGGGGGTAAACCACTGATTGGGCACATGGCAGAGCTTGGAAGGGAAGGAGCACCATTTGACTTTTGCAACGCAGAATTGGCTGGAACTGAGATCAGACGCCATGTCGCGTTTGGAGAGCTCCTGATGTGCCTGAACAGTGGAAACCCCACAATTCTAACTCCAACCCTAACACATCCCTAACCCTAACCTTAACCCTAACCCTAGCCTTAGCCCTTACCCTAGCCCTAACCATAACCCTAACACCTAGCCCTAGCCCTAACCCTAATGGGAAAATGAAAATAAATACATTTTTTAAATTGTATTATTTTTCATTAACTAAAGGGGTGATAAAGAGGGGTTTGATTTACTATTTATACCAGGTTTTTATTTTTGGCAACTGTCACATGCTAAAAGACGCTTTTTATTGCAAAAAATAGTTTAGCATCACCACATTTTGAGAGCTATCATTTTTCCATATTTTGGCCCACAGCCATGTGAGGTCTTATTTTTTGTGGGACGAGTTGACGTTTTTGTTGGTACTATTTTCGAGCAAATGACATTTTTTGATCGCTTTCCATTCCGATTTTTGGGACACAGAATTTACAAAACCAGCAATTCATTAATTTCATTTGGGGAGGGGGGTGTTTAGACTGTTCCACGTGTGGTAAAATTGATAAAGAAGTTTTATTCTTCGTGTTAGTATGATGACAGCGATACCTCATTTATACCTTTTTTATGTTTTGGCGCTTTTATACAATAAAAACAATTTTATATAAAAAATAATTATTTTTGCATCCCTTTATTCTGCGAGTTATAACTTTTTTTATTTTTTCACTGATAATGCTGTATGGTGGCTCATTTTTTTGCGGGACAAGATGAGGTTTTCAGCGGTACCATGGTTATTTAGATCCGTTTTTTTGATTGCGTGTTATTGAACTTTTTGTTTGGCATTATAATGATAAAGAGTTGTTTTTTGCCTTTTTTTGAAGCTGTTCACTAAAGAGGTTAACTAGTGGGACAGCTTTATAGGGCAAGTCATTACGGATGTGGTGATACTAAATATGTGTACTTTTATTGCTTTACATAAAGAAATGAATTTATTGGGGAATATTTTATTTTCTTTATTTAGGAATTTTCAAAAAATTATTTTTACACATGTTATTTTTTTTAAACTTTTTTACATTGTCCCAGAGTGGGACATCACTGTATAATGACAGGCAGTGTAGGAGTCTTCTGAGCTCCTGCTCTCAGCAGGCACTGAGAAGCCACCTCCCTGCAGGACCCCGCGGCCGTCTTGGATCTGGGGGCCTGCAGGGAGGAGGCCCTCGAAACAACGCAATCACATCGCATTGTTCTGAGGGTCTCAGGGAAGCACACAGGGAGCCCCCTCCCTGTGCGATGCTTCCCTATGCCCCCGGAACACTGCAATCATGTTTGATCGCAGTGTGCCGGGGTTAATGTGCTGAGAGCGGTCCGTGACCACTCCTGGCAAAATGGGCCAGGTGTCAGCTGGGATAATCAGCTGACACCCGGCCGCGATCAGCTGCACTCACCCCGTGAATGCAGCTGATCGCTATGACATACTATACCGTCCATGGGCATTAAGGCCCAGGGCACATGGACAGTATAGTACATCAAATGTCAGGAAGTGGTTAAAGGGAAAAACAGGAGGAGAGCAGCAAATAGGGGATGTGGACAAGATCATTGTGTTACTGGTGGTGATGTTGTTCTTGATGTAGGGAGAGGATGTGGTTGATCTGCATCTGTTACATGTCCAACTGCAACACCTTCCTCAGGTGCATGCAGTTCACAGGACATTTGGTGTTTTTTAGTAAGCCCCAGTACTGGAGAATGAATGGTGAGGCCAGAACATGTGGAGGCCATGTTACATTGCATGCCTGAGAGTGTCTTCACATTTTCTTTCACACAGTCCCCTGCAGAAAACATTCAGTTGGCACATAAAAATTTTAGTCATCATTTTTCAACCTCAACCACTTGCAAATCATCCAAGCCCCAAGTCATGCTGCAGTCTTTTGTGCTGTTTGTTGAGTCTGTTGTCTGTGTGTTGTGAGTTCATTTTCCCCTTCGTCACTGAGGTCTGGTGAACTCCCTATTCTGGTAAAGGAAGGTAATGAGCCTGATTATCAGGCACCTGAGCCTAATGATGATGACTGGCTGAGTGGAGTCACGGACTGGATATAAGGCTGCCGACGCCCTTCTGCCCTGCAGGTGATTTCTCTGTGGACTTCTAGGAGACCAGTCTGATTCCTGCTCCTCTAAAGCTAAGTTTTCTGCTTTGCCTGTTAGCATTTGTGTTTTGTTTTTGTTTGCCTTGCTTTTCTGGATTCTGCCATTCCCTGCTGGGGTGAGCTGAATCTCCTTTTGCCGGTTGCTCTGTCTTCAGAATATTCCTGAGTACTGACATAGCTTTTTTGAAGCCTAGCGTCTTCAGGGGCTTTTTTCCCTGTCAGTCTGTTAGCTCTTATTTTCATAGGGTTTTTCACGGATTGCAGATAGCAGCCTTCCTGTCCTTTCCTATCTAGTTAGCTTGGGCCCCGTCTTTGCTCAGTCTATCTTTCTGTCTGTGTTAGTGTTCTTTCTTCTTGCTTCCCCGTCATTATATGTTGGGGGCTGCCTTTTGCTTTGGGGACTGCTCTGGGGCAGTTTAGATTTCCCTTTCTGTCTTTAGGCTATATAGTCCTCCGGCTGTGATCGAGGGGTCTAGGGCATCGTAGGAACCCCCCACGGCTACTGCTAGTTGTGTTGATAGGTTCAGGGGTCTGCAATCCGATAGCTGCCAACTTCTCTGGTGTTCTGGACTTAGCTAGCATTTCTGTTTTTGCCTCCTACGGTGACTCATTCATAACAGAATCATCCGCCATACCGCAGATCCTAGGGTACTCAATAGCAGGAAAGAATTGTGTTTAAAAAAAAAAAAAAAAAAAGTGTGTATATTCTTTCCTCTATATCTCTGAGGCTGTAGGGGGAATTTTTTTTTCTCTCAATGGAGATAAAGCAATTGTCTGATCATGTGGAGCAGCTCGCTGCAGAAGTGCGGGGAATTTCCGCCTACCTTGCTCGTTCGCATGCTGTTGAACCAAAGATCCCTACACCTGATGTATTTTTTGGGGATCAATCTAAATTTTTGAGTTTCAAAAATAATTGTAAATTATTTTTTGCCTTGAAGCCTAACTCGTCAGGGAGCTCCGCGCAGCAGGTTAAAATTGTCATCTCTTTGCTCCGTGGCGATCCCCAGGATTGGGCGTTTTCTTTGAAACCAGATGATCCTATTCTGACTAATGTGAATGCATTCTTTCAAGCCTTAGGGTTGTTGTATGACGAACCTAATGCTATTGATCAGGCTTATAAGACCCTGTTGGCATTGAACCAGGGTCGAGATTCTGCAGAGTTGTACTGTCAAAAGTTCCGAAAGTGGGCGGTCCTTACTATCTGGAATGATAATGCCTTGGCTGCTCTCTTTCGGAAGGGTTTGTCAGAAGCCGTAAAAGATACTATGGTGGGATTTCCTGTTCCCTCTGGTCTGGACGATTCTATGTCATTAGCCATTCAGGTTGATCGGCGTTTACGTGAACGCAGGATTGCACGAGAGGTGTTGCCACCAGTTGAACAGACGTCTGAACCTATGCAATGTGATAGTTTTGTCTAGGGCGCAACGTCAGGAGTTCAGAAGGCGTAATAAGCTGTGTTTTTTCTGTGGAGATGCCTCGCATATTATTTCTGCTTGTCCTAAACGAGAGAAACGCTTTGCACACACGTTTTCTGTTGGTGGTGTTCAACCTAAGTTTCTTCTGGCAATTACTCTGATCTGCTCCCTGTCCACATTTTCCGCCAAGGGTTTTGTGGATTCAGGAGCAGCGCTAAACCTAATGGACTTGGATTTTGCTAAACGTTGTGGATTTCCGATGACACCTCTGCAGACGCCTATCCCTTTGAGGGGGATTGATGCTACTCCTTTGGCGAAAAATAAACCTCAGTTTTGGACCCAGGTGGTCATGCGGGTCGCCCCAGAACATCAAGAAAATTGCAGATTTTTGGTGTTGCATGGTCTGCATGATGCCGTTGTTCTGGGGTTTCCCTGGTTGCAAATTCATAATCCAGTTTTGGATTGGAAATCTGTGTCTGTGGTGAGTTGGGGTTGTCGATGTGCCTTTAGTGAGGCTCCGTTTTTTTCCACCTCTCCTCAGTCGCATGATGTTCCTGACTATTTAGCGGACTTTTATGATGTATTTAGTGAGAATGAGTCTGCATCTTTGCCTCCTCATAGGAGTTATGACTGTGCAATTGAACTGAGCCCGTGGTGTAAATTTCCCAAGGGTCGGCTCTTCAATTTATCTGTACCCGAGCACGAGGCTATGCGATCCTATATTAAGGAGGCGTTGGAGAAGGGTCATATTAGACCATCCTCTTCAACCTTAGGTGCCGGTTTTTTTTTGTGGCCAAAAAGGATGGTTCTTTAAGGCCTTGTATTGATTATCGTGCCCTCAACAAAATTACTATTAAATATCAGTATCCGTTACCCCTGATTTCGGATCTATTCTCTAGAGTTAGAGGTGCTTGCTGGTTTACCAAGCTTGACCTCAGGGGGGCGTATAATCTTATCCGCATTAAGCAGGGGGATGAATGGTAGACGGCGTTTAATACTCCGGAGGGACATTTTGAGTACCTGGTGATGCCTTTTGGGCTCATTAATGCCCCTTCTGTCTTCCAGTGCTTCATGAACGATATTTTCCGAGACTTTGTCGATAAATTTTTGATTATCTATCTGGATGATATTTTGATCTTCTCCAAGGATTGGGATTCTCATGTGGAACATATTCGGACTGTGTTCCGGATCTTGAGGGAGAATTCCCTGTATGTCAAAGGATCGAAATGCCTTTTTGGAGTACAGAGGATTTAATTTTTGGGATTTATTTTGTCTCCGTCAACTATTGAAATGGACCCGGCCAAGGTACAGGCCATTTATGATTGGGTTCAGCCACTTCTTTGAAGGCCCTCCAGAAGTTTTTGGGGTTTGCTAATTTTTATTGGAAATTTATAGCAAGATTTTCTAGTATTGCCAGGCCATTGACTGATCTGACTAGGAAGGGTGCTGATGTGTTGAATTGGTCTCCGGAGGCAGTTGCTTCCTTTCAGGAGCTGAAGCGAAGATTTACCTCCGCCCCGGTTTTGCGGCAACCTGATGTCTCACTCCCGTTCCAGGTAGAGGTGGATGCTTCTGAGATTGGTGCAGGAGCTGTTTTGTCCCAAAGGGATCCTGTAACATCTAAAATGAATCCCTGTGCTTTCTTTTCCTGAAAGTTCTCTCCATCTGAACGTAACTATGATGTGGGGAATCGGGAACTGTTGGCCATGAAATGGGCATTTGAGGGTGGAGACATTGGTTGGAGGGAGCTAAACATCAAGTTGTTGTCCTCACTGACCACAAGAATTTGATTTACCTAGAGTCGGCTAAACGCTTGAACCCTAGACAGGCTAGGTGGGCCTTGTTTTTTACACGTTTTGATCTTGTGGTCTCTTTTCTTCCTGGAACTAAGAATGTCAAGGCAGACGCCCTCTCTAGGAGCTTCTTTGCTAATTCTCCTGTGGTGACCAAGCCTGCTACCATCTTAAGCGAAGGGGTAGTTCTTTCTGCCATCTCGCCCGATTTGAGACTTGCTCTGCAAGAGTTCCAGGAGGACAAACCTGAGCGTTGTCCCAGTGGAAAATTGTATGTTCCTGACCAATGGAAGAAGAGAGTGATGCCTGAAGTTCATTGCTCTGCATTGGCTGGTCATCCAGGTATTTTTGGTACTAGAGATCTGGTGAGTCGCTCTTTTTGGTGGCCCACCTTGTCTCATGATGTCAGGAATTTTGTGCAGTCCTGTGGGACTTGCTCCCGGTCTAAATCTTGTTCTCGCTCTAGTGGGTTGTTGATGTCTTTGCCGGTCCCTAGGAGGCCATGGACCCATATTTCAATGGATTTCATCTCTGATATGCCGGTCTCTCAAAGAATGACTGTTATTTGAGTGATTTGTGATAGGTTCTCTAACATGGTTCATCTTCTACCACTCCCTAAGTTGTCGTCTTCCTCTGAGTTGGTGCCCCTGTTTTTGCAACAGGTGGTTCGCTTGCACGGGATTCCTGAGAACATTGTATCTGACAGAGGAGTTCAGTTTGTGTCTAGATTTTGGAGGACTTTCTGTTCCAAGCTGGGAATTCAGTTGTCCTTCTCCTCTGCTTTTCACCCTCAGACCAATGGGCAGACAGAGAGAACAAACCAGACCTTGAAGTCGTATATGAGTTGTTTTATTTCCGCTGATCAGGATGATTGGGTTTCATTTTTGCCCTTGGCCGAATTTGCTTTAAATAATAGAGCTAGTTCTGCCACTTTGATGTCACCTTTTTTTTGTAACTTTGGGTTTCATCCTCGATTTTCTTCAGGGCAGGTGGAGCATTCTGCCTGCCCAGGTGTTGACACTGTGGTGGAGAGAATGCACCAGATCTGGGACCAAGTGGTGGATAAGTTATCTCTCTCCCAGGAAAAGGCCCAGCGGTTTTCCAACCGACATAGGACCATTGGTCCCCAGTTTAAGATTGGTGATATGGTGTGGTTATCATCAAAAAATATTGCTATGAAGGTGGCTTCTCCTTAGTTTAAGCCTAGATTTATTGGACCTTACAAGATTTTGGAGATTATTAATCCGGTCTCTTTTCGTTTGGCTCTTCCTGTCACATTTAAAATCCATAATGTGTTCCATAAGTCCTTGTTGAAGAGGTTTGTTGAACCAGTTTTTCCTGGGGTGGCACCTCCGGACCGTGTATTGATTGAAGGTAACATGGAATATGAGGTAGAGAAAATACTGGATTCCCGTATGGCTAGACGTAGACTCCAGTATTTGGTTAAGTGGAAGGGTTATGGTCAGGAGGATAATTCCTGGGTCTCTGCCTCTGATATTCATGCCAAGAGATTGGTGTGTGCCTTTCATCGGGCTCACCCTGATCACCCTGGTGGTGTGGTTGAGGGTTCGGTGACCCCTCCTCAAGGGGGAGGTACTGTTGTGAGTTCATTTTCCCCTTCGTCACTGAGGTCTGGTGAACTCCCTATTCTGGTAAAGGAAGGTAATGAGCCTGATTATCAGGCACCTGAGCCTAATGATGATGACTGGCTGAGTGGAGTCACGGACTGGATATAAGGCTGCCGACGCCCTTCTGCCCTGCGGGTGATTTCTCTGTGGACTTCTAGGAGACCAGTCTGATTCCTGCTCCTCTAAAGCTAAGTTTTCTGCTTTGCCTGTTAGCATTTGTGTTTTGTTTTTGTTTGCCTTGCTTTTCTGGATTCTGCCATTCCCTGCTGGGGTGAGCTGAATCTCCTTTTGCCGGTTGCTCTGTCTTCAGAATATTCCTGAGTACTGACATAGCTTTTTTGAAGCCTAGCGTCTTCAGGGCCTTTTTCACTGTCAGTCTGTTGGCTCTTCTTTTCATAGGGTTTTTCACAGATTGCAGACAGCAGCCTTCCTGTCCTTTCCTATCTAGTTAGCTTGGGCCCCGTCTTTGCTCAGTCTATCTTTCTGTCTGTGTTAGTGTTCTTTCTTCTTGCTTCCCCGTCATTATATGTTGGGGGCTGCCTTTTGCTTTGGGGTCTGCTCTGGGGCAGTTTAGATTTCCCTTTCTGTCTTTAGGCTATATAGTCCTCCGGCTGTGATCGAGGGGTCTAGGGCATCGTAGGTACCCCCACGGCTACTGCTAGTTGTGTTGATAGGTTCAGGGGTCTGCAATCCGATAGCTGCCAACTTCTCTGGTTTTCTGGACTTAGCTAGCATTTCTGTTTTTGCCTCCTACGGTGACTCATTCATAACACTGTGTTTCTGAGACCCATTCATCTGGCCCTGGCCTAGATATGGAATAGACTGAGTGCACTGAGGCCCAGCCACTGGCTCTGTTGGAGGATGAGTGCTTGGAAGGTCCAGTGCACATGGTCAGCATACCACAACAGCACATGTTTAGGGATGCGGAAACACAGGTGCCAACTGCTGCGGTTTTCTGCAGTGTGCCAACCGTCAAGGTGTGCAGGTGTGAGGACTGAGTGGAAGATGATTAGGGGGATGATTATGTACCCAACCCCACATGGATCAAAGGGCCTCATAGTGACGTGTACAGATTGGAGAAAGAGGAGGTGGCCTTCTGATCAGCACAGCAGGGTGGAATAGCACAGCATTTATTCCCTTTGGATTGTGATAGCAAAATGCGCACATATAAATGCACGCTTTTGAGGCCAAGTGATGGCATTGCCACCTGACAGAGGGGGCTCAGTGAAAGAATAAGACACAGGAGGAGGAGGAAGTCGCCAACGCAGCTGGGGCACCGCCACCAAATCAAAAGGCAGTTAGCATGGCAAAAATGTGTAAACACTTCCTCCACACGTCACAACAATAGACAACACCCTCTGATATAGTCCAAATCAGCAGGAGGTAGTGTTTGCACAACATTGTGGAAGAGTATTTGTCCACAAGTCTGCACTTTGTAACTGATGGGTCTGACCCATTTAACTTTTGGGTCTCCAAATTGGACACATGGCTTGAGTTTGCCCTTTATGTCTTGGAGCTGCTGACCTGCAATGCGGCAAGGGTACTGACAGACCTGTCGGAGCTCACACTCAATAAAATGAACAATGCATGGCTCTCAAAGGACTTTTCTATATATTTGACTGACTAGACAATTATTCCAGAGGCACGCAGCCATGGTTAGACCCTATTTGCCATATGTTTAATTTTGGGGCCTCCCCCACCAAAAAATACAAAATAAAATGGTGTAGGCTACCTCCTTCCCCACTTCTGCAAAGTCCATCTTCAATTACTCCTCATCCTCCACTTGGACGTTGGCCTCCTGGTTCAAGATAATAGTTTTTTTTTGTATGTAATTTCTGTTATTTTCATTAGTTCCTCTTAAAAAATTTTAAAAAATACCCCCCAAATTTTTAAGTAACCAAAAAAAAAAAAAACAGTGTTGAATAACTCCTACTTCAACTGATAAATTTACATGACAACTTTTAGCTCATCCTCCAGTGCTCACTCCCAATTTTTAGAGCTGTGCCAGAATCTTTGTCCACCCCCTCACAACAGAACTCCTTTAAGTAATTTCCCTATCCACATTTGTTTGCAGGGCAATTGTCCTGCTCTTAACCAATTTTGCAGCACCCTACCCTTTACTACCACCATTTTGCAGCACAATATTTCAGGCATTCATTGCCTTTTGGGGTAATATTTGTAGCAGCATATGTGGGGGTATTGTTTCACATGCTCTGAGGCTGAATTTTTTAAAAATTTTCTTTGGGGCTATTGTTTGCTATGCTCAGAGGCTGACATTTTCTAAAATCTTCTGTTGGGTATTGTTCCACATGCTCTGTGGCTGAAATTTGAATCAGCTTCTGTGGTGGTACTGTGCCCCATTGTCTGGGGGTGAAGTTAGTAAGCTGTTTCTATGGGAATACTTTCCCCCATGCTCTGTGGGTGAAATTTTTAACTGGACTGACTGTAGCAAACATCAGTCTCGGTAGGGGCACTGTCAAATTTTTTATGTTATTCATTTGCTTCCTATTTTACCATGATTGCTATGGTCCAGGGCAATTGTCCTGTTCTTACCCCCATTCTGCTTCCTTTTGCAGCCCCCTGGCCCTTACTTTGATCATTTTATAGACATTTTATAACTTTGAAGTACCGATCCCCATTGATTTATATGTCGTCCAGGGTCAAGTTAGCGACCTGAACTGGACTTTAAAAAAAACTCCTCCTGAACCAGCCAAACACGGACATCCACGGGTTCGCTCATCCCCAGTTATTAGTAATGTATTTGTTCAATATGAACTTGTTGAATATTCAATCTAGTGTGATTTGATGTAGAACTAAATTAAAGCTCTGTCTTCCCTATTCTTATGAACAATTGTTTTGCACTGTATTATTAGGAAAGCGAACAAAAAGCCAATTTGTTTCATACAGCTCTTTGTTTTCACTTGTGCAAAGCCACACTTTTCTTTTCAAGATGTCAGCTCTGAAGCCAATTATGGCATCAATGTGTTTATTTAAGGAGCTTTGTTTTTTTGTTTTTATCTTTTTTTCTCTTCCTACATTCACTCAGTGAAAAGACCATCTCTTACTATGCAATTAAAAGGCATATTTAAAGAATAAATTTGTATGTACAGACATTACCGGTATTATCCAATCATTCAAATTTATTGCAGAGGTTATATAAGCAATAGGGAGATGTTGTCTGAGTTTCAATTTAAAAACAAAATACGACTGTGGCTGCCAAACTTGCACAGAAAAATCCCAGAAATCTTTATGTGTGTATTGCTGTTTATAGTTTTGATTCTGAGGCCGTATAATGAGCACAGCAGTTCTCAAAGAAGTGTATCAGTATGTGACTTATGTTTCTATGAAAGACACAAACTGTACATTGAAATGAGTCAATTTGCGATCTTGTTAATCTGTTTCTTTTGAATAAAATTTTTAACTGCATGCCCAAAATCAGGAAAATACGCTGCATCCAAAACGCTACTATCCCTGATCGTGGGGACGTAGCCCAAGTCACTGTGAGTTTCAGAAAAAAAATTAAAATATAGTTTGCTTATATAGTTTACAAAATAAATACATGATAATTAATATGGACATGCATAAAAACAGATCATTTCCCTATGATAAAATGGAAATAAGCAACCAAGCATTGTAAAAGTACAAAAATATGAGGACATAACATGCTCATTTTCGCACAGTTCACACAATTTACAAAACATTCAATAAGACATGTATGTCTAAAATGTAGTGTATAATGTCCTTATTGCACCTTGTAAACTGTACAAAAAGTATTAAAAGTAATGTTCTTAGAGAATAAGTTATGGAACATTTTCAAATATATAGCTTTTGCAGAAGCGAGAACCAACAAATATTTGTAAATAGCTAAGTCCCCAAAATGATTTCTTACCTCAGAAAAAAGACCAAAGCACCTGTCATCCTCTAAGTCAACTATATTTGTGAATTCTATTATTAGCTTCCTTCATATGTGCATATTTGAATATATACACCACAAGTCTGAAGATTGGACACTCTTTCTTGGTCATTGTTTATTCTTGAGTTAGTCATATTTCAACTCAATTGAAGTGAATAGGACAGGTTTGCCATGACACATTCAAGGCCTTATACTGATTATCTAAGAGAAGTATACATGCAGGAATGGAGTATAATAGTCCACCAAAAAGAGGAAAAGGAAAATAAATATTATTAAACTAAATATATAAAAGGCACCAAAAAAAGACAACATGTGGAGAATCATATCAATGACAGAGCTCTAGAAGACAAGGAATCAGGTGCAGCAAAAATCAAGGGCGGACATACAGGTACAGCATTGTAGAGTCTAATAGTTAGACATATATATTTAACTAAATTGACTGTGCTTCATGGGACATCTCCCCCAACCCTGGTCCACCTTCCCTCAACCCCTACCCTACCTCAAATCGAAATCTTACTCACCTTATTAATATTAGTTGCACTCCTTCATTTCCTTCTTTTAATTGTGCCCTCTGGTATCCACGGTCTGTATGTAACAAGCTTCCTTTCCTGCAAACTACTTTCTGAACACCTCTCTTAATCTGTTGGCCCTCACTGAAACCTGGATTCAGGATTCTGACACTGTCTTCCCTGCTGCCATCTCCCATGGTGGCTTACAATTCTTCCATTCCCCAAGACCCACAGCAGACTTGGTGGTGGAGTCGGCATACTCCTGTCCCCACAATGCACTTTCCAGGTCATCCCCAAAGCTCCATTGCTCTCATTCCCTTCCTTTGAGGTCCACACCATCAGGCTCTTCTGTCCCCTTTCCCTCAGAGTAGCGGTCATACACCAGCCCCCATGCTCACCCACCCAATTCATTGACCACTTCTCATTCTGGCTGCCCCACTTCATGTCCTCAGAACTCCCAACCCTTATCCTGGGAGACTTCAACATCCCCATTAACAGCCCCACTTCCACAGCTGCATCCCACCTTCTATCACTAACCACTTCTCTTGGGCTCTCATAGCTCTCAACCTCTGAAACACACAAAGATGGTAACACCCTTGACCTGATCTTTGTCCGGCTCTGTTCAATCTCCTACCTAGATAACTCACAGCTTCCCCTCTCTGACCACAACATTCTCTCCTTCACGCTCACAAATCTTCACCCACCCCAGCACACTCCTACCTACCACACATTCAGAAATCTACAAGCCATTAACCCTCATAGACTTTCAGACTTCCTACACTCATCATTGTCCCTAATCTCCTCTTTTTCCTGTCCTAATCTAACTGTACACCACTGCAACAACACTCTTATAAGCACCCTTGACCAAGTAGCTCCCCTCACCTGCAAAACCTCTAAGCACAGAGTAAAACAGCTCTGGCTCACATCGCAAACTCGATTTCTCCTGCGATGCTCTTGGAGTGCTGAATGATTATGGAGGAAAACTTGCACACCAGAAGACTTCATCCACTTCAAATTCATGTTAAGAACCTATAATTCTGCCCTTCACCTTGCTAATCAGACCTACTTCACCTCTCTGATCTCCTCACTATCCAACAACCCCAAGAAACTTTTTGACACCTTTCACTCCCTTTTCAGGCCAAAAGCACAAGCCCCGATCACAGACATTTGTGTTGATGACCTGGCCTCCCAAAATAGATAATATCCATCAGGAAATCCATTCCTAGCCACCAGGTGCCGTGTGTCCCATCCCTCCCTGCATCTCCCCTGGCTCACTCTCCACATTTGATCCCATCACAGAAGAAGAAGTCTCCAGGCTCCTCTCTTCTTATCGTCCGACTACATGCACTGCTGACCGCATTCCCTCACATCTCCTCCAGTCTCTCCAGTCGTCACAACTCACCTAACTACAATCTATAATCTCTCCCTCTCCTCAGGCATTTTCCCCTCCTCCTTCAAACACTCTATCATTACTCCATTATTAAAGAAACCCACTCTTGACCCATCCTGCACAAACAACTACAGACCAGTCCCCAATCTCCCCTTCATCTTTAAACTCTTGGAGCAACTGGTTTACCCCTGCCTTACCTTACTCCACTCATTCCCTTCCAGACCCATCACAGTCTGGTTTCCGCCCCCTACTTTTGACAGAAACTGCACTCATCAACGTGACTAACGACCTTCTGACAGCAAAATGTAATGGTGACCACTCTCTGCTCATTCTCCTTGACCTTTCTGCAGCTTTCAACACTGTTGACCACCATCTCCTACTCTCTAGAATCCAGTCACTAGGCATTAAGGACACTGCTCTATCCTAGTTCTCTTCCTATCTTTCTGACCGCTTCAGTGTCTTGTTCGCTGGCCCCACTTCATCTCCTCTTCCTCTCGCTGTCAGGATACCTCAGGGCTCAGTCCTTGGCCCCCTTTTTCTCTCTCTCTACATAGTCCCAATTGGACAGACCATCAGCAAATTTGGCTTTCAGTACCATCTTTACGCTGATGACACACAACTATGCATGTCATCTCCTGATCTTACCACCACTGTACTACAGAACGCCAGTGACTGTCTGTCCGCAGTCACCAACAACATGTCCGCTCTCTATCTGAAACTCAACCTTTCCAAAACTGAACTTCTTCTACTCCCGCCGTCTCCCAATCTCCCTAAATCTGACATTTCCCTCTCCGTGGGTGGCACCTTAATAACACCCTGGCAGCAGGCGCGCTGCCTGGGTGTTATGTTTGACACAAATCTCTCCTTCACCTCCCATACAAACTCTTGCCTGTTCTTGCCACTTACACCTAAAGAACATCCCTTTTCTCACCATGGAAACAACAAAAACCCTCACTGTCGCCATGATCCACTCCCGCCTTGACTACTGTAATGCTCTATTAATTGGCCTCCCCATCACTCGACTTTCCCCTCTCCAGTCCATCATTAATGAAGCAGCCAGGGTCATCCATCTGGCTAATCAGTACTCGGACGCATCCGCTCTTCACCAGTTGTTACCCTGGGTGCCCATTCATTATAGGATCCTATTCAAAGTACTTGTTCTCACCCACAAAGCTCTCCACGATGTGGCACCCCATTACATCTCCTCCGTCATTTGTGTCTATTGGTCTGACTGACCGCTGTGCTCTGCAAATGACTTTTGACTAACATCTGCACTAATCCGTACCTCCCACTCCCGACTCCAAGACTTCTCCCATGCTGCGCCAATCCTCTGGAATGCTCTACCCCAAGAAATTAGGACCAGCCACAACTTGCACAGTTTTAAGTGCTCCCTCAAAACACATTTGTTCAGAGAAGCCTATCACATTCCCTAATCAGTCATTTAATGTGTAAGTGTGCGTGAGTAGCCCATTCACTATCTCTATCTATCCCCCACTCCCTCAAGATGGCTGGACCATCATTGTAAATATATCACTGTAAATACACAACTGTACTTTGTATCTCCACCACCTCATTGTAGATTGTAAGCTCTCACGAGCAGGGCAGTCTTATTTTGCTTTAATCATTGAATTATTGTTAAGGTTGTTACTTTTGACTGTTGTGTTTGAAACTGTTAAATTGTAAAGCGCTGCAGAATATGTTGGCGCTATATAAATATGGATTATTATTATTCAAAACCCAAAACAAAATGGACTAGAAGCAGTTCATAAAAATCTATGAATTTTACTGTACAAATATAAAAAATGAAAACAAGATCATACATAAATAACTAATGATATAGTATATACGGTAAGGGAGTCAGCAAACACCTAGACACCACATACAGAAAGGTCTGGCAAGAAAGTGGCAATATAATAGAAATTACATATACCAATCAATATGGTCGTATGAGTACACAAGAGGTATTAAATAACATGCAAAAATGTAATAACCACCCAAAAAAGTGGGGGGGTAATAAAGTGCAAAAGAGAAAAATAACTAATCAGTGGTCATATAAAGTGCCATAGTGCATATATTAGTGATCCAAAACTGGATCTACAAAAAATTGACCACAGAAAAATTATAATCCAGTAATGAGACCGCTGCTGCCAATAGCCAGACTGCCAAAGTGGGTAAATGGGACTAAATAAAATGTAATGAAGCCAAAAAGAAAACCAACCTTACTGTGATGTGGGCTGAGGGAACCCCAATGCGTGTTTCGCTACTTGCTTCACCCCCCCCCGAAGAAGCAAGTAGCGAAACACATGTTGGGGTCCCCTCAGCCAACATCACAGTAAGGTTGGTTTTCTTTTTGGCTTCATTACATTTTATTTAGTCCCATTTACCCTCTTTGGCAGTCTGGCTATTGGCAGCAGCGGTCTCATTAGGTATTGGATTATAATTTTTCTGTGGTCAATTTTTTGTAGATCCGGTTTTGGATCACTAATATATGCACTATGGCACTTTATGTGACCACTGATTAGTTATTTTTCTCTTTTGCGCTTTATTACCCCCCTCTTTTTTGGGTGGTTATTACATTTTTGCATGTTATTTAATACCTCTTGTGTACTCATACGACCATATTGATTGGTATATCTGATTTCTATTATATTGCCACTTTCTTACCAGACATTTCTGCATGTGGTGTCTAGGTGTTTGCTGACTCCCTTATATACTATATCATTAATCATTTATGTTTGATCTTGTTTTCATTTTTTATATTTGTACAATAAAATTCATATATTTTTATGAACTGCTTCTAGTCCATTTTGTTTTGAGTTTTGTTATATTACAATGGATGAGCTTTAATACTTTCAGCCTTATTTGGGACAATTATTCTTATTCAAGTCTAATCCAGAAAGGTAAACAGTGAAACGTATGTAGTCGTGTCAGCATGATTGCAACCAGTAAAAGATCCAAAACCAATATGTAACAATGCTAATGCTGGCCATGGCACAAGGATCACATATGGTGAATGCTCTTACCCACAGCTGTCCTACAAGTCACACGTGCAAACCCAATGCACATTTCGCATGGGCTTTGTCAGGGGGCTTTGTGTCAATGACTGCCTTCTGGACATCTGTCAAGTCTGCAGTCTTCCCCATGATTGTGGAGCCTACTGAAACAGACTAAGGGACCTTTTTGAATGCTTTGGAAACCTTGGCATATTTTTTTTGTCAATTATTCTAATTTACTGAGATAATGACTTTTGAGTTTTCTTTTACTGTAAGCCATAATCATCAACATTAACAGAAATAAAGACTTGAAAGAGATAACTCTGTAATCACTCTACATAAGATATGAGTTTCTCTTTTTGTATTGAATAACGTAAATAAATTAAGGCCTCTTTCACACATCCGGTTTTTGTCATCCGGCACGATGCGGCAAAATTTTTAATAACCGGATCCAGCACCGGATCCGGTTTTGTCCCATAAGCTTTCATGGGCGCCGCATTGTGCCGGATGGTTATGCGTCGTGTCCGGTTGTTGCCGGACACGGCATAAATTAGCCGTCCGGCATCTGCAAAAAACGTTCCCTGCAACGTTTTTTGTCAGCGCCGGACCAGCTTTTTCCACAGCGCATGCCCGGACTCTGTGAATGTTAACCCCACAAGTGCCCGGCGAGAGAGAGAGATCTCTCTCTGTCACCCGGACACTTGTGAGAGATCTCTCTCGCCGGGCACTTGTGGGGTTAACACTCACAGTGTCTGGGTGAGAGAGAGATCTCTCTGTGGGGTTAACCCCACAAGTGCCCGGCAAGAGAGAGAGATTCTCTTGCCTGGACACTAAGTGTTAACCCCCCATGTCTCTCTCTCTCCACCCCCCTCCCCTCTCCTCTCCTCCCCTCCCCTCCCCTCACCTCTCCTATCCTCTCCTCCCCTCACCTCCCTTTCAGCAGCTGTCTCATTGGCTGCCTCTGTCCACCTCGTCCTGCGGCTCCTTTAATAATGTCCGAGCCGTATCGTCTCGCCGCACACACATCCGGTGTCACGGCTGCAGGCCGGATCCGGCGGCCCGGCTTTGCGCCGCACGCCGCCGGACCCCACACACCGGATGTGTGAAAGTAGCCTAACTTTTTGATGATACTCTAATTTTTTGAGAAGCAACTGTATGTATGGAGCAATATATAGGGTCCATTATTCTCTATGAAGAATTATGCGGGGCACATTATTCTGTGTGGAGCACTATGTGGTGCCCATAACTTTGTATGGAGGACTATACTTTTTCTGAGATATTGATATCACTCATGTAATGTAAAAAGAGAAATCTTTGGCATTGTACACCTATATTATTCTCTGCCGCATCATGAATTGTGGTATGTGTTAAAGGGGCCCACTGAGACTCTTTTGCCTGGGGTCCACTAAAACCTGGAGTTGGCCCTGAATGCACCTGGTGAGTGTCTCCTTTGCCTCACCTCCTTGGTGGGGCAAAGAAGCTTGTCATTTTCTGCTAGCATTGTCTGATGGGAATTTTTTCAGCATATTTTTCACAATGACCTTCTGGTATAGCACCATTTTAGTAGACTTAGTAGGAAGGAGAGATGAAAGGTTCTCCTTTTAGCATGGGTTTAGCAGGGTAAACAACAGTGCACTCCTTTTTGGCCAAGATGAATAGAACATGAGGGTCACAGGAAAAGTCAGCTATATGTGCCAAGGTCTCTACACCAAACACTTCCCCGTCTCCACCAGGATGACGACTCTCCATCTCCTCCTCCTTCCTCATTTCCCTCCTCAACCTATCCACGTAGGTAAGACGACTGGGTACTAGCCTCTGTTGTATTAGCAATCAGCGCCTATTACTCCTCCTCCTCAACCTCTATTTCCTCATTGTTACACAGTCACTGAGCAGAGGAGATGAAGCTGGGTACTATATACTGTCTCATGTCTTCCTCCATCTCCACCTGGTCCGCATGCAAAGCTTCATGTTTAAATGTCAGCAGCGACTGTTTAAGTAGGCACAGAAGCGGCAGCCTGGAGCTGAATATGGCGTCTTCGCCACTAATCATTTTTCTGGAGTTCTTAAAGTCTTGGAGAGCCAAACAAATGTCTGACATCTATGACACCTCTTCAGTTGTTATGTCCTGAGAATGACCAGTATACCGACAGGCGTGTTGGAGCTGGTATTCCTCAGCTGGCCTCTGCTGCTCACAAAACCTTACAAGGAAGTGCAGTGTGAAGTTTCAGCACATGGTCACCTCACAAACAAGCAGGTGAGCTGGCACTTGAATGCTATGCTGTAGCACTGCCAGAGCGGAAGCAGCTGTAGCAGACTTGCAGAAATAGCTGCTGACGTGACATACCTTGACCAGAGGCTCTAGCAAATCTGGTTAGGTTTTCAGAGACCGCTGAACTACCAAGTTAAGCACGTGGCCAATCATGGTACATGTGTTAGCTTGCCAGGCTTCACAATCACCACCAGGTTATGGCCATGATCACACATGACCATGCCCAGATGTAAGTTCAGTGGCGAGAGTCACAGATGTGTCTGGTCTGTTTTTCCTTTCAATAACTCTGCCACGGTGGTGCAGCTTGTCTTCTAGATAAATAAGCTTCTGTACAGCCTATTGTCACTTTGCTGAGACAGTGCCACAGAGTTCCCAGCTTCTGGCTGATGTGGAGGATGTGCTCTGAGATAACACATCAGAGATGGATGATGAGGAGGACCGAGTACCAAGGGACGGCTGCCTCCATGAGACAGCGGAAATCCTTCATGTCTACAAGTCCAAACAGCAACATTTCCATGGCAAGCAGCCTGGAAATGTGCTATATAGCATTTGGGCCTGTGAGTGGGTGGCTAGAAACTTTCTTTTTTATTGGAAGACCTGGGGTAGGGACATTTGAATGCGCTGCTGGGACAGGGATTTAGAAGTGTCTGTTGATGGTGCCTAAAAATGTAGAGAGACAGGTGCAGGGCAGGAAGCATCTGCACCAGTGTCATGGACAGTGGATTGGCAAACACCTAGCATAGGGGAAGAGATAATGGTTTCACCCACTGGCACCAGTTGTGGACCCAGGAGTTCGACCCACTGATGTGCTAATTTGGATGACAATAGTACATTTTTGGAACAAAAAAAATTATGAACTGTAGCAGGACAAGCGGTTTTTACAAATTTTAAACCTCCAGAATTTTATACAAAGCACATTAAACAGTATGGATGACAATATAGTCAATTTTTTCACAAAAAAATGTGGTCACGAGCAGCATCTATATATTTAGCAACTGACTGCAAAGACCTGCCTAGAGCCTGTATTAAGCCACTCTGTTTGCTCCAGCAGTTGTCCCTAGTCTAAATGCAGAATGCATTGCATAGAAACAGAAAAAGAACAAGAAGAGCCCTTAGGATTTTTACTATGGCGGTTTGGCATCACTATTCATTTTTGAATTGCGGTATTAAGACAGCCAACCACAGTATTGTCACTACTTAAATGGCTGTGGCATTACAGTAACTAGAAGGCAATCCCCACATGTTTATTGTTGGCTGTGTAAGAAGCATCAAACATTTGAGTGTGGATTTGAGCATTCAAACCAAGCTCCAGTGTCACGATTCATTATGGGATTTGTGGCAGCTCTGTTTCTGCTGAAATTTAAATGGTGTTTTTTTTCCTTTTGATCCAGCAAGAGTTAATGTCTGTCTCTGGCTTGCTGTTCTTTTAAGTTGGTCAGTTTATGTTGATTGGTAACCACTCCCACCTTCTTTTAAAAAGACACATGACCCATCAGCTGATCATCTCTCCTGTGTCAGTGATGTTGTTGCTGTGGGAGTTCAGATTATTGGTGCCATTTTCTATGCTGCTGTGGAGCTTAGCAGCAAAGCCTGAAACTGAGTACCCGTATATACTCGTGTATAAGTCGACCAGTGTATAAGTCGACCCCCCTAATTTTACCTAAAAAAACTGGGAAAAATGTATTGACTCGCGTATAAGTCGAGGGTGGGAAATGCAGCCTTAGTGGGAGACAGCAGGAGGCTGAGAGACAGCGGGAGGCTGAGAGAGAGAGGCAACTTATGACAGGCTAACAAGCCTTTCACTTTATTGTTTTTTAATACGGTATTTCATAACCTCATAGCAGGCTCCGTACGGGCCGTGCTAGAGGAAAACCCAGCCACCCACCTCACCTCCGCTCTTCTAAGCACGCAGCTGCATATGAGAATCAGAGCAGGGAGGGGGTGGGGGGTGGGAATGCAGGACAGAGGAATTGAAAGTTAGAGCTGCAGAGCCGGAGGGGGAGGCGGGCCAGAGCGGCCAGAGCTGCCAATTGCATTTCTCCTAAGTTCTCTGACTGGTGATTCACCATTCAGAGAGAAAGCTTCAGCGCTGCAGAGCCGGAGGGGAAGGCGGGCCAGAGCGGCCAATTACATTCGTTGTACCTTCTCTGACTGGTGATTCACCAGTCAGAGAGAAAACTACAGCTCTGCAGAGCTGACGGGGGAGGCGGGCCAAACCGCGGCTACTCATAAAGAAGACATGGCGCCGGAGCAATGCAGAGGACATCGCCGTGTGCTGGCAGTGTGCTGACCGGACTGCCGCGTCCACGCAACACCTCCCGAAAAGTAAGTTTGACTTAAAAACTTGCTTGACTCGCGTATAAGTCGAGGGGGGTCTTTTTCAGCCCATTTTTTGGGCTGAAAAACTAGACTTATACGCGAGTATATACAGTATTTCTTCCTTTTGCTTTGTCTGTCCTGTGTTTGTCTCCTCCCATATGTGTGGTGATACTGACGTCCTTGCCAGCCAGCGCACTAGCCAGGGTACTTTGAGGTGGCAATAATGGACGAGGCATGTGATGGCGGCAGGGGGAAGGACCCACGTAGGGCACAAGGGCAGCTTATGTATAGACACAGGTTGGTGTCAGGACATGTTCCATCCCTCAATCCCTAACATTCGGACCTTCCTCCCCCTTTTTCATCCAGTCATATTTGTATGCTGTGTTGTCTGCCAGACTTACCCATGTTCGAGCATGACAGCCAGCCAATGCTCGACTACTGTTGAGCATATCCAAGCACCCAGGTACTCAAGAGACAAGTAACAACTAGCATGTTCACTCATCACTAACAATTACTTAAAATAGTATAGAATAAAAAATAATAATAATAATCTTGAACCAGGAGGCAGAATCCAAGTTGTGGAAGTGGTGGAGGTGAAGGTGGTCATGTACGTGAAAGAGGCAGAGGAAAAGGTATCCAATACTGTTTTTTTAGTTTTTGTTTTTTTTAGTGACCTGACTTAAAGGAACATAGAGTTAAAAAAAAAAAAATTAGGACAAGGAGGCAGAGGTTCAAGTAGAAGAGGAGGTTGAGTAGAGGAGGAGGTTGAGTAGATGAAGGGGGTGGTCATGGCAGTATAGGTGGAAGAGGCAGGGAAGGTGGTATCCAACACTGCTTTTATGCATTTTTTTTTGTTTGTTTTTTTAGGGAACTGACTTAACTCCTTAGCGACCAGGGGTATTTTTGGCTTTGCATTTCATTTTTCCTTCCCCTTCTTCCCAGAGCCATAACTTTTTTATTTTTCTGTCAATATGGCCATGTGAGGGTTTATTTTTGGAAAGATTTAATTGGTTTTACCATGTTGTGTATTACAAAATGGAGAAAAAATTACAAGTGCTGTGAAATTGCAAAAAAAAAGTGCAATCCCACACTAGTTTTTTGCTTGGCTCTTTTGCTAGGTTCACTAAATGCTAAAAGAGACCTGCCATTATGATTCTCCAGGTCATTATGAGTTCATAGACACCAAACATGTCTAGGTCCTCTTTTATCTAAGTGGTGAAAAAAATTCCAAAGTTTGTTAAAAAAAAAAATTGTGCCATCTTCCGAGACCCGTGGCGTCTCCATTTTTCGCGATCTTGGGTTGGGTGAGGGCTTATTTTTTGTGCGTTTTGATACCACTTTTGTGCAGATACTTTCTTTTGATCGCCCATTATTGCATTTTAATGCAATGTCACAGCGACCAAAAAAACTTAATTCTGGCGTTTTGATTTTTTTCTCGCTACGCTGTTTAGTTATTGGGTTAATCCTTTTCTTTTATTGATAGATTGGGCGATTCTGTATGTGGCGATACTTAATATGTGTATGTGTGTTTTTTTTATTGTTTTACTTTGAATGTGGTGAAAGGGGGGTAATTTAAACTTTTAGTTTTTATTATTTTTTTCATATTTTTTAAAACAATTTTTAACTTTTGGCATGCTTCAATAGCCTCCATGGGAGGCTAAAAGCTGCCATAGCATGATCGGCTCTGCTACATATAGGCAATGCTCAGATCGCCTATATGTAGCAGAAATACAGCATTGCTATGAGTGCCGACCACTGTGTGGAGCTCATAGCAACAGGCATCAACAACCATAGAGGTCTCCAGGAGACTGCTGGTTGTTATCCTAATGCAACGCTGACCCCCGATCACATGACGGGGGTCAGCGATGCGCGCATTCTCGGCCGCCAGCCGGAAGCACTGGTTAAATGCCGCTGTCAACGCTTGACAGCAGCGTTTAACTAGATAATAGCCACAGGTGGATCGAGATTCCACCTGCGCCTATTGCAGGCACATGTCAGCTGTTCAAAACAGCTGACATGTCCCGACTTTGATGCGGGCTCACCGTCGGAGCCCTCATCAAAGCTGGGGAGACGTCCAATGATGGACTGTGTCCGTCATTGGCGTTAAAAGGGTTAAAAGACCATAGAATTAAAAAAACAATTTAGAACTCGGAGGTGGAGGTCCAAGTAGAAGAAGAGGTGGAGGTGAATATGGGGTTGTAGGTTGTTTTTAGTTTTGTTTTTTATTTTTCTTCTGTTTTTGTTTTTTTATTTTTGGGGATGCCCCAAAACTAAATAAATTGACAAATAGAGTATGACAATGGCTAGGTGCAGCTGTTATAGTTATGTAGTCAGCCAAAGGTATGGACATGTTCACACCTTGCTCATTTTAATAAATGTTAGCTTCCACAGTTTGACTGTGGACAGGCAGATGTGCCTGTATTTGATCACATCCCATGCTGTACTAAAAACACATTCTCACAATGCACTTAATGCAAGACAGTCCAGCATCTCCAAGGCATAAAGGCCAAGCTCAGGCCATGTGTCCAATTTGGAGACACAAAAGTTAAATGGGGCAGACCAATCAGTTAGTATGTGGAGACGTGTGGACAAGTACTCTTCCACCATATTGTTGCAACTCTACCTCCTGCTAATACGGACCATATCAGATGGTGGTGCCAGACGTTATGACCTGCGGGCAAAGTTTGGCCATATTTTGACTATTCTAATTCTGCCTTTTGAGGTGGTAGCGATGCCCCAGTGCATTGGCAACTTTCTTCTCTTCTACCTAGTTTTTCCCACTGAACCCCCGCTGTCAGATGAGAATGCTGTCAATAGTGCCTCTACCAGCGTGCGCTTGTATTCATATATTTTGCGATCTCACTCCAGTGATGGTAGTAATAATGGTAAGTTGACCTTGTAGAGTGTATACAGTAGTGTGGCCACCCAGTAATCAGCAGTAGGAACAACCCTGGTTGTTGTGCAGGCACAGCAGCATATATTGTCTCTTGTGTGCCAGGCTGCCCAGAGGCAATGACAAGCTGTTCTTGGTGGGAGACGTATAATCTGGATCTCCTGTATCCTCCTAGCCATGCTCCAGTGATGCCCATGAGCTGCTTTGAGAGTCACCCTGCTGTGAGCATGGTTCCTACTCCTTCTCATCATCCTCTAAAACTGACCCCTGGCTGGACAGTTGTGTACCTGACTGCTGTTGGTACACAACAATGTGGATAATATGCCTGATAATGATCTGAATTGTCCTTGTTATTACTGATCCTCTCCCTTCTGTGCCAGCACCTCATGCATCATTACCTAAAGTGTTTGTTCCAGCAGGTATAGAAGTGATACAGTAAAACTCATGCTGGCATAATCAGCGCTGGCCATGTTGGTGCAATATTTGAAGCAGCGCTACACAGCACACATGTCCCGCATGAAGGCTCACTAATTTGTAATGAAGTGGTGTTGTTCAGCAGAGCAACTTACTCGTGCATGCAAAACTCTCTGGCATATGCATGGTTAATACTTCACATATGAGGTGGTGAATGGGAAAGCAGGAGTGACGCTGCAGCACACACAGGCAATCAGCAGCATGGGCAATACGCCGAAAGCTTGCGCAAACTGCTCACACTTTTAGTGGCATCTCTGACATGTGGGTAATTTTTAAGGAAGCTCAGCACTATCACATTAAGCACATTTGCCAGGCCAGGGATGTGCATCAAACCGTCTAGGCCCATAGTTGCTACGAGCTTTTGCCCATTATCTCCTAAAATAAGGCCGGTCATGTAGTTCACCAGCACCAACCACTCATCTGTTTGCGGTTTGATCACCGTACACAGCTAATGCACGTTGTAGGATTTGTCATTTCCCCCTTGCCTTGCTCAACTTGGTGGTGCAGATCTTACTGTGACCAAGTGAAGAGGTTGTGCAGGAAGTGGAGTAGGAGTAAGCATCCATGACAGAGAAACATCCAGCAATCTTCGGTGGTGATAGGACATTCTGTCTCTGTCCCAGCCACCACTACATTTATTCAGTTGGCAGTTAAGGAGATGTAACATCCCTGGCCATGCTTACTGGTCCATGTATTGGTGGTTTTGTGGACCTTGCCACTGATGGTGTTGCGCAGTGCTCAACTGATTTAGTACGCAATATATCTGTGCAGGGCAGGGGTCGCCCGATTTTAAAAATAGTGCTGGCTGGGAAAAACGTAATGCGGGACAGCCACTGCCATCAGTTGCTTAAAACTGTCTGCTTCCACCAGCCAGAATGGCAGCATTTCAAAGGCCAGTAATTTTGAAATGCTTTCATTTAGGACCATGGCTCATGTGTGGATAGTGGTGAATTTCCTCTTTCTCAAAAGGGTTTGAGGGATAGAGAGCTGAATACTTCTATGGGTCCGTGTGGAGATGCTCGGTGACAATGGTGGTGGATCTGTCACATTCTCTCTTTGTAGGAAAGCAGGTGGCCCTGTTGATCGTTAGGGGGGGAAGAGGAGCATTAGGTCTGCAGACAGCTTGTTACCACCAAAACAAAATACAACGTGGAATACGCGGCCTATATGATATTTAGTAACAGAAAAAAAATATTTTTTTTTAATGTGCATGAGCTATGCACTCTGTGGAATTTCACAGCCACTAAATAATAAGGTGAGATATGGCATGGTGAATTACGTTAGCAACTGGACCAAAAAAATATTTCTTCATGCACAAGAGCTCAAATTACAGAACAATTTCACCACATCACGAAATGACAAAGTGGATATGGCATTCTGTTTCACAATTAACTAGTAAAACAAAATAAGATTTAGAATGCTATATTTGTGCATGGAGCACAATAGAAGCAGTGCACAACACACTTGTATGACATGTGCCCTGCTGTCTTTGTTTGTGGACCTCAGTAATGGCAAAAAAAAAAATTATTGCTGGAAGGTCGATTTCACAGCCACACAGGAAACTACCTAGCTAAACTATCTTAGTAAGAAACAACCACCTAGCTAACTATCTAAAATATAGCTGCTAACAATGCCAGCATCAGGAGCAGCCTCTCTGCTCTGTTACAGTGTCAAAATTGCGCTGAAACAAAATGTCCGCTCTTTATATGGAGAGGGATATGTGATTTCAGCTGGCAATGACACAAGCCATTGTGTCAGGACATCATGGATGTTTCCTGCACCCTGATTGACTAGCCGCAATGTGCATACATAAAAAAATGACTGTTTACAAGCATGCCACGCCTCTGAGCTCTGCAAACCCCTCCCCTGATCAAACACATGCCCCATGCTTTTGATACACAACCATTATCGTAGCAAAAGTGAGGAAAATACTTTTGTGGCAGCACAAATATTTTCCCGCACTTTTTATGGAATGTTTCCGATTTTTCCTGATTTTAGATAATTTTGCTTATGTTTCCGATCATGAATGTGCCATATTCATGCCGAATTTATGTTTGGTGATCGATTTCCAAACATATTCGCTCATCACTAGTTGCTGCCTATCTAGAACCTTCTGAATCATTTTTCTGTCTTCTCCAGTGTTAGCTATTAGTGATGGGCGAGTAGAATCGTTGCTTGGGTCTCCCCGATCATGCTCGGGTGATCTCCGAGTATTTTGGCATGCTCAGATATTTAGTTTTCCTCGTCTCAGCTGCATGATTTGCAACTTGTAGACAGGCTGAATATATGTGGGAATTCTCTAACAAACAGGCATTCCACACATGTATTCAAGTTGTCTAGCAGTCACAAATCATGCAGCTGAGGTGACGAAAACTAAATCTCTGAGCATGCCAAAATACTGGGCTTTTGCTGCTTTGATTGACAGCTCTGCTGTCCAATCTGTGACTGGGGTGTGCTGGACTTTCTGCAGGTGTTCAGTGTTCTGGTAATCGCATGCCTATTTAACTGAGCTGTCTGCCCTGATCCCTGCCAAAGTTTGTTTCTACTGGTGAGTGTTAGCCTTTTTCTGTTGCTTTGAGCTCTGATCTTCTGCTGCCTGACCCTTTTGGACCGTGTTCTGACTACCCCTTTTTCTTGTCCTTCGGTTTTTGCTCTGCTATCTCTTGTTATTGACCCTGAACTATTACCTGACTTATGCCTTTGTCTTTTCCCTTGGTTATTTACGTACTCTCTCGGTATTGACCCCGGAACATCTGACTCTTCTGCCTCATGGCCTGTCCGTGAGTAGTGACCAGCATCACAGTCTGCAAATTTGATTAGTTTACTTTCAATACTCGGTCATTTTTTCAATAAGGATAGTATGAGATGCTTTTCAAATGCTTTGCTGAATTTGAGAAATACTATATCTACCACATTTCCTTGATCCTCTCAGTCAGTGATTCCATCATAGGAAGAAATTAGATTAGTCTGGCATGACTTGTTAGTTACAAACACATGCTGGCTCTGGTTAATTACTGTATTCTTATCCAAGTACTTCCACAAATGCTATTTAATATTTTGTTCAAATATCTTTCCTAGTATAAAAGTAAGGCTCCCTGGCCTGTAATTTCCTAGTTCCATCTTCTTTCCTTTTTTGAAGATAGAGACAATATTTGACTTTCTCCAATCTTCTGGGACTTCTGTTTTTCAAGATTTTTCAAAGATTCTGGCTAGTGGTTCTGCAATTTCCTCCGCTCTTTCGGTACAGTAGGATGTATTAAATTCATTTAAATTAGCAAAGTGTTTCCTCTCCAACTCTCTGTGTATGGATAGAGTGGATTCTTTTCGGAAGACACATATTTTTTATCTGATCGAGAGCATGCCCAGAAGGATTCAGGCAGTGTTGAAAGCCAAAGGTGGATTTACAAAATACTAACAAAATAATAAAAATTTAAATCTGTAGGAGCAAAACAGTAACAATACAGAGACATCCCTAGAATCTGCATAACTAATCATAAGCTAAATAGTTAAAAGTCAAATTTTAGTATGAGACATCCAAGATAATTTTCTATAAAATGATGGCAGTCTCAAGCTCAAAGCAGAATTGGATAAGGAGATATGGAGCATGGAAGTCAAAAGTTCAAAACATTGTTATGCTTTTGCTGTTCACTGTGTATATTTCAATGCAAAAGGTTGGGCTCAATTCCTATTATGTTTAGAAACTTATGTTATCCTAATGTCTGTTCCCTTACACATGCACATCTATTATAGACTTATGTGTTTTACACTTTACTGCTGTGTTTTTGTATTATTGCTTGTATATTGTTATGGATTACATTTTTTTTTCTATTTTATTCATATTGTTTCCATGGATATTTTCACATGCATATTTGTATAGCACAGTAATTCTGTACATATTTATTTTCTATATAACAAACAAAATTGATAACAGAGCAAATAATGTAAAAAATACATGTACCTTTATTTAGACAATTTACATAATTTTTTGTAGACACATACATATAAATCCTAAAATTCAAAGGGCAGCAACACCTTAATGCCACGTTTAACTAAGCTATACTACATAGGTTTATGTAATTGCCTAATAATTATCAAGAAAGATATACAGGATGCAACTATATAGAATTAGCATTTCATAGGTGTAATATAGTCATGCAATATAAGACTGTACCATATAATACCCAAAGGAAAAATGACTAGTATTCATATGCGTATAATCAAGTCAGATAATATAAAGTGCGTAGTCCAAAACATAGAAAATGTAATATAATGACTATCACATGTTACTATAATGCCGAAGATGGTCAATATATATATATATATACAGGGGATGGACAAAATAATTGGAACACCTGGAAACATCAACAAAACTTAGCATAATATGGTGTAGGCCCACCTTTTGCGGCGATTACAGCCTCAATTCTCCAAGGTATGGATTCATTCAAGGTGTGAATTGTTTCCAAAGGATATGTAGCCCATTCTTCAGTTAAAACACCCTCCAGTTCTTTGAGCAACGATGGTGGCAGAAATCGACGTCTAACTTGAATCTCTAAAATCGACCATAAATGCTCAATAATGTTGAGGTCTGGGGATTGTGGGGGCCAGATGAGATGCTCAACTTCATTACAATGGTTCTCGTGCCATGCTTTAACGATTCTAGCTGTATGAATTGGTGCATTATCATCCTGAAAGATGGCGTTCCCCTCTGGGAACAGTGCTTGAACCATAGGATGCACTTTGTCGCCCAAAATGCCTAAATAATTGCGGCTGTTAATTCTTCCATGAAGGGATATCATTGGCCCGGTGGATCTCCATGAAATAGCACCCCAGATCATCACAGAACCTCCGCCATGTTTTACGATTGGGAGAAGGCAGTCTGGATGGAATGCTTCTTTCGGCTGTCTCCAAACGTACACTCGGCCGGAGGTCGGAAATAGGGTAAACGATAGAGTTGAGCGATACCGTCCGATACTTCAAAGTATCGTATCGGATGGTATCGGCCGATCTTTAAAAAAAGTATCGGTATCGCCGATTCCGATACCGGAAGTCCCATTCAAGTCTATGGGACTTCCGGTATCGGAATAAGAAAAACCCTTTCCTGCCCTTGTACAGCCTCTCTGGGGTCTGTACGGGCCTTTCGGGGGGCTGTGCCGGCCTGCCAGGGGGTCTGTGCAGGCTCCGGTGGTCTGTGCCGGCCTGCCGGTGGTCTGTGCAGGCTCCGGGGGGCTGTGCCGGCCTGCCGGTGGTCTGTGCAGGCTCCGGTGGTCTGTGCCGGCCTGCCGGTGGTCTGTGCAGGCTCCGGGGGGCTGTGCCGGCCTGCCGGGGGGCTGTGCCGGCCTGCCGGGGGGCTGTGCCGGCTCCGGGGGGCTGTGCCGGCCTGCCGGGGGGCTGTGCAGGCTCCGGGGGTCTGTGCAGGCATCGTCCGATGGGACTACAAGTCCCATCGGGCGATGCCTGCTACCATGACAGTGATTGACACATTAGCCAATGATGGGACAGTAGTAGTCCCATCATCCGGCTAATGTGTTAAATGTAAAAAAAAAAAAAAAAAAAAAAAAATTACATGCTACATACATACAACATGCATACTACATACATGCTACATTCATACTACATACTACATACATGCTACATACATACTACATATATACTACATGCATGCTACATACATACTGCATGCTACATGCATACCACATACATACTACATACATACTACATATATACTACATGCATGCTACATACATACTACATGCTACATACATACCACATACATACTACATATATACTACATGCATGCTACATACATACTACATGCTACATACATACCACATATATACTACATACATACTACATATATACTGCATGCTACATACATACTACATATATACTACATGCATGCTACATACATACTACATGCTACATACATACCACATACATACTACATACATACTACATACATACTACATATATACTACATGCATGCTACATACATACTACATATATACTACATGCATGCTACATACATACTACATGCTACATGCATGCTACATACATACTACATACATACTACATGCTACATACATACCACATATATACTACATACATACAATACATTCATACAATACATACATAGACATACAGTACATATAACATAGAGTAACATACTTACCAATACTTGTCACATTGTTCCCCGAAGCCATTGTCGTCTACGGAATAAATATTAACATAACAAACCACAAAAATACTCACCCACGATCCGAAGCAGTCCACGAGTGTGTCCCACGACGATCTTGGGTAGAGAACTGCAGCATCAGATGATGCTGCCGTTCTCTACGGGCTGCAGGAATCCAATGACGGAAGGTAGGTATCCTTCCGCACTGTATTCCTCCGCCACTTAAAAAAAAAAAGTCCCTAGTCTCACTTTATGCCATTGCTGTGTGGGAATTTCCCACACAGCAATGGCATAAAGTGAGACTAGGGACTTTTTTTTTTAAGTGGCGGAGGAATACAGTGCGGAAGGATACCTACCTTCCGTCATTGGATTCCTGCAGCCCGTAGAGAACGGCAGCATCATCTGATGCTGCAGTTCTCTACCCAAGATCGTCGTGGGACACACTCGTGGACTGCTTCGGATCGTGGGTGAGTATTTTTGTGGTTTGTTATGTTAATATTTATTCCGTAGACGACAATGGCTTCGGGGAACAATGTGACAAGTATTGGTAAGTATGTTACTCTATGTTATATGTACTGTATGTCTATGTATGTATTGTATGAATGTATTGTATGTATGTAGTATATATGTGGTATGTATGTAGCATGTAGTATGTATGTAGTATGTATGTAGCATGCATGTAGCATGTAGTATGTATGTAGCATGCATGTAGTATATATGTAGTATGTATGTAGCATGCATGTAGTATATATGTAGTATGTATGTAGCATGCAGTATATATGTAGTATGTATGTAGTATATATGTGGTATGTATGTAGCATGTAGTATGTATGTAGCATGCATGTAGTATATATGTAGTATGTATGTGGTATGTATGTAGCATGCAGTATGTATGTAGCATGCATGTAGTATGTATGTAGTATGTATGTAGTATGTATGTAGCATGCAGTATGTATGTAGTATGTATGTAGTATATATGTAGTATGTATGTAGCATGCATGTAGTATGTATGTAGCATGTATGTAGTATGTATGTAGTATATATGTAGTATGTATGTAGCATGTAGCATGCATGTAGTATGTATGTAGTATTTTTTTTTTTTTTTTTTAACATTTAACACATTAGCCGGATGATGGGACTACTACTGTCCCATCATTGGCTAATGTGTCAATCACTGTCATGGTAGCAGGCATCGCCCGATGGGACTTGTAGTCCCATCGGACGATGCTTGCACAGACCCCCGGACATCAGCACAGCCCCCCGGCAGGCCGGCACAGCCCCCCGGCAGGCCGGTACAGACCCCCACAGGGTGCACAGACCACCGGCAGGCCGGCACAGCCCCCCGGCAGGCCGGTACAGACCCCGGGCAGTCCACACAGCCCCCCGGCAGGCCGGCACAGCCCCCCGGCAGGCCGGCAGAGACCCCCGGAAGGCCCGAAATGACGGCGCATCATGATGCGCACACACCGCGCATCATGATGACGTCAGGCCGTCAATCAACTGAACTTCCGATTCCGATGCCGAATTCCGATATTGAAAAAATATCGGAAGTCGGTATCGGAATTCCGATACAGCAAGTATCGGCCGATACCCGATACTTGCGGTATCGGAATGCTCAACACTAGTAAACGATGATTCGTCTGAGGATATCACTGCTCGAGGGACCAATTCTGGAGGTTTCTACACCACTCTAAACGCTTGGAAACATTTGTCATTGAGAGCAGCGGTTTTCGTATTTCAGCTCTTCCGTGGAATCCAGATTTGTGCAACTCCCGATGAACAGTTTTCGTGGAAACTGGGTTCTGTAGGTGTTCATTGAGCTCAACAGTGATTTTCGGAGCGTGGTCTTGCGATCCTCTATCACAATTCGCTTTAGAGTCCGACGGTCTCTCTCAGTCAACTTCGACTTTCGGCCGGACCTGAGCTGTATCAAGATCTTTGCAACATTATTATTTCAATATATACTGATGGCATTGGTTATAGAAGAATTTCTCAACTGATGAAGGTTCCAGTGATAAATGTTGGGACAATACTCCTGGAGTGGAAAGAACATTATTTCAACATAATAAACTGTGCACAACCAGGTGCTCCCCGGAAGTTTTCAAACAGTGGAGTGAAAAGAGTTATCGGAATAGTTATTCAAAAGGAAAGGATCACCTGTGGACACTTACCGAAAAACATGGAATCAGCAAGTGCAAGTGTTTTCAAAGAAAACAATAAGTAATACACTCAACCTCCATGGCCTGTATGTACACTCAACATGCAAGACTTCAATACTGAACAAAACGCATGTACAAGCAAGATTAAAATTTGCTCAACAACATTTAAACCATCCTGTGAAATACTGGGATAATATAGTCTGGTCGGATGAGCCCAAGACTGAAATCTTTTGAAGGCCTTAATACACACTGTGTTTGGAGGACAAAAGACACTACAAAACACCATATCAGTAGCAAAGTTTGGAGCTAGAAAACATCATTGTGTGGGGCTGTTTTTCAGCATATGGCACTGGGAAACTTCATATAATTGAAGGAAGTATGAATGGACAAATGTACCCAGACATTCTATATAAAAAAAATTGCTGCCATCTACCTAGATTATGAAGATTAAATGAGTGCAAACATTTCAGCAAGATAATGATCCCAAACACAAAGACAAGGAAACTTTCAATTGGTTTCAAAGAAAGAAAAATAGCTGCTAAAATGGTCCAGCCAATCACCTAACCTGAAATCCAATATAAAATTTATGGAAGGAAGTAAAGCTTAGAGTTCATAGAAAGAGCCCACGGAATCTTAAGCATTTGAAGAGCATTTGTGTGGAAGACTGGGCCAAAATCACACCCGAGCAAAGCATCTGACTAGTTTCTACATACAGGAGACTTCCTGAAGTTGTGATCACCAACAAAGGCTTTTATTCAAAGCACTAATTAATTTTCAGTAAGCGTATTCAATACTTTTTCACTGTGTAATTTCTCATTATTACACATAACTTAATTTATGAAAATCTATGGTTTGGTTTCTTTGCCTGTGTGTATTGGATGGGTTGTCACCTACCGTTGGTGAGATTTTCATGTCAAGCGCACCTTTAGAGATATATCTACTTGAAAAATTGGTGACGGGTTCTATACCTATTTCACCCACGATAGATAGAAGAAAAAATAGAACAACGCCATATAGATAAATTCAGGATACAAGGCCCTCCAAACAAATATCCATTTGTATAAATAATAAACAAGAAAAAAGGAGGTAGCACGCCAATAAATGATGAAAAAAGTGGACCTTATTAGCCCATATGGTATGGCAACATTTTGAGTGTGACCAGCTTCTCTCAAGCCATAGATAGATGGATAGCTATAATCTAAAAAAATAAAGAGGCAATACACCAATAATATAAGAGCATTCATGTGCTATCAGGTGGTTTTCAAGACACTTGAAAAAAGTCCACATCTCTGGACTGAAACGTCACCATATGGGCGATTAAATTGCATGGGAATGCTATCTTCTTATTGCTGTGCTGCCTCTATTCTTTGGATTATATTTGAAAGGACTGGTATGTACCTGTGAGGCTCTGCTCTGTGAGGCTCTGCACCCTACTGTAGTATTGTTGGTGCTGCTTTTGTTCTCTTTTGTTTTCTAAATAGGATGGATAGAGTGCCTTTTGACAGTATTCACCCCCTTTGCATTTTTCATGTTTTGCTACTTCACAACATGGAATTGCAATTTTTTTTTTGAGATTTTGCTCAGTTCATTTAAAGAACATGTGTATAACTGTGAACAATTCTTTTTCATTTTATTGTGAAGCAAAGAGCAAATAGGACAAATTAACTGAAAACTTCAATGTGCATGACTATTTAACCCCTAAAGTCAGCACTTTGTAGAACCTCCATTTTGCTGCAAGTCTCTTTGAATAAGTCTCTAGGATTTTTTCCCATTCCTCGAGGCAAAACTGCTCCAGCCCCTGCAAGTGTTATGGTTTCCTCTGGTGAACAGCAACCCTCAAGTCTGCACACAGATTCTCCACTGGATTAAGGTTTGGGCTCTGATTTGGTTACTCCAAAATATTTACACATTTTCCCTTAAACCATTTGAGTGTTGCTTTAGCAAAATGCTTTGGGTCATTTTCTTGTTGGAATGTGAACCCCTATTCCAGTTTCAAATCACTGACAGACTGAAGCAGGTTTTGCTCAACAATATCCATGTATTTCGTACCATCCATCTTCCCCTTGACTCACACCATTTTTCCCTGTCCATGCTGCCAAAATGCATCTCCACAGCATGATGGTGCCACCACAATGTTTGTTAGGCAATCCCCACAAGTATTCAGGCTGTCTAGGCGGAGAACCACTGCTGAATGAGCTGCTGGGAACGTGGCGTCAGTGACAGATGGTGAAGTCATAGAGGTTACTTCCAGTCACTGAGACTCATTTCCCAGCTGGGTTGAACTTCTGTGACCTTGGTGATGTCCCCACCAGTCACTAAGGCCACGCTCACAGCAGCTCAGTCACCAGTGGTTCTAAGCCTGGATGGTCGCATCTTGGCACCGTCCAGGTTGAAAACTGTTAATCCCCCAGACATGGATAATGGTGTGGAACAGAAGGACAGACAGGTATGGTATATTGTTGCTTTTTTTATAAGCAGTGTACTGATTTTTATTTTTCATTTTCTTTTCTGCAGATTCCTGGCTACTGGAGAGACATTGTCTTCGTTACATTTCCAATTCCGGATTGGGGTATCCACTCTTTCTTGGATTATTGTAGACACTTGTCGTGCTTAAGTTGGCATTCTGCGGCAAGAATTCCTCCCCAACCCACAAGTGAACTCTGGATTGAAAATGCTTCCAAATTCCAGGAAATTTGCAATTTTCCTAACTGTGTGGGGGCTGTGGACAGCAAACACATTAGGATTATGAAACCAGCTGGAAGTGGAAGAGTATTTCAATTATAAAAAATGTTTTTCCATAGTTCTAATGGCTATTGCGGATGCCAATTGTAAATTTGTTGCCATGGACATAGGCTCTTTCGGTTGAGGCAATGACTCACAAACGTTCAAAAACTCAGACATGGGCCAACATTTGTATGGGAATGATTTTAATTTTCCACTGCCACAACCTCTGCTCAACACTGATGGACCGCCAATGCCTTTTTGTTGTTGGTGGTGATGATACCGCCTTCCAAATATGTGCCAACCTCATTAAACCATACTCTAGTAGAAACTTAAATCACACCAAAAAATGTTCAACTATAGTCTGACAAGGGCTCAAAGAACCATGGAGTGTGCATTTTGATTGCTGATATTGAAATGGCGCATTTTGTGCACATCCATTAACCTAAAAATTGACACTATTGATGAGGTTGTGAAAGCATGTGTTCTTCTGCACAACTACATAATGGTAAAAGAGCGACTAAGCTTACAACCTGATGAACCTGTTACATTGCATGACTACCAATTTCACCCTCTGAGAACCACTGTTGAAGTTGCCCAGATGAGGGATAAGTTTGTCACATGCTTTGTTTCAGATAATGGACATGTGGCCTGGCAAGGTGAAATGATTTAAGCCACTGAGTTAAATGTACCTGTTATGTTTTGTACCTGTTATGTACCTGTAAGGGCAAATATTACATACCTTTTATGTTTAAATGTACCTTTGATGTTAACATGTACATGTAATAAATTACCCCTAATGTTTGCTGATTTAAATATAACTACATTCCCTCCCAAAAAAGTGTGTTTGTGTTGTATTTTACCTCAAAAAACAAGTGTGATTGTGTCGGCGGCGGCGCAGAAAAATAAAGAAAAAAACAAGGTATAGTGGTAACAAAATACAACAACTTTTATTTACAACATTTTTAACAAAAACAAAAGGGTTGAGGTGATTTATTTTTTCTTCAGGGTTTACATGAGGGTGTAATGGGTAGGACCTTGGGGGTGTGGAGCTGTGGGGATTGCGTGATAGTTGATGAGGATGGGGTTACAGGGGAAAGGTCTATAGGGGAAGGGTTAACCAATTGAAGGATTGGATCAGGGATGGCAGTGGAGACACTGAGTATAGATAACAATGTGGAATCATGGGAATCGGAAAGAACAGACAGAGACACAAGGGAAGGTAGTGACAAATTGGTAGGTGAGGGTGGAGGTGGTGGGTTCAAGGTGGAAAGAATTTTTTGGCTCCTGGTTTTGGTCCTGAGGCCAAGATTATTTTTTATGGACTTTGCTTTTTTTGACCGAGTTGGGAGTGCTGTGCTCTGTAGCAGTGCTCTGGCATGGTGCTGGACTGGGCTGCATTAGGGGTGCTGTAGTAGGCAGGGGTGCAGGACTGGTCAGGGGTGCTGGAGTGGGCAGGGGTGCTGGAGTGGGCAGGGGTGGTGGACTGGGCAGCATCGTAGATCCTGATGGCTGCAGGGGTGATTTTTCTCTGGAGCATGGTGGATGGTACTGGCTGCAGGGTTGAAGGACTTGGCAGCATGGTCGCTTGGTGAACTGGAGACAGTGGTGGTAGCAGATAGTTCGGTGCTGTGGGAATTGAATAGTACATTTGCTGCTGGTAGTGTCCTCCAGCCTGTTGAGTGTAGGATTGTGACTGCTGCTGGGACTGCTGCTGCTATAATGCGTGGCTGTAAGCAACCTGGCAGGTCTGCATGATGGACAGCTGGAGTTCAGGCATAAGGTTTTCCGACACACTCCGCTCAATTGGAGAAACATGGATTTTTGTGAGTACTCACCGTAAAATCCTTTTCTCTGAGACGCTCATTGAGGGACACAGGTACTGTGGGTGTTTGATACCACCATCTGGAGGCTTACACTAGGCAAACAACACAAGGTTAGCTCCTCCCCCGCCGTATACACCCTCGCCCTGATTGCGGGTGGACACCAGTTTAGTGCAAAAGCAGTAGGAGAACAATAACAATCAGCCTTAATGCAGAAAACATTATGTCTGGCAAAGAGAAACACCACCCTGACATTCACAAAAGAGATACACATTAATTAAATAAACTAGAGCCAACTTGGCTAATAGGGTGGGTGCTGTGTCCCCCAATGAGCGTCTCGGAGAAAAGGATTTTACGGTGAGTACTCACAAAAATCCATGTTTCTCCTTCATCTCATTGGGGAACACAGGTACTGTGGGATGTCCTAAAGCTGTCCCTGGGTGGGAGATTGCCTCACCGATCCAAGCTACATGCACCTCTTGTTTAAAGGTGTGCTACTGCTGCATGGAGAATCATTCTACCCAGGCTCGCATCCGCTGAAGCCTGAGTATGGATGTTATAGTGCTTGACAAATGTGTGCAGGCTGGACCAGGTCGCTGCTTTGCATGCCTGTTCCGCCGAGGCATGATGCCGAAGCGCCCAAGAGGCGCCCATTGCCCGAGTAGAGTGCGCTTTGATCCCTGACGGAACCAGCGCACCTCTGATGCGATAGGCCTCCTGAATAGTTAAACAGATCCATCTGGCTAAGGTCGCTTTTGAGGCAGCGAGTCCCTTCCTGTGCCCCTCAGGGAGCACGAACAGCGTATCCGTCCGTCGAAAGAGTGCCGTCCGTGACACGTACCTCCTGAGTGTTCTCACCAGGTCTAATGTGTGAAGAGCTTTTTCCACACGATGCACCAGTGCCGGACAGAAAGAGGGCAAGATGATATCCTCATTGATGTGGAAAGAGGACACCACCTTCGGAAGAAAGAGGGGAGCTGGTCTAAGCACCACCTTATCCTTGTGGAAAGCGAGAAAAGGTGCTCGGCAAGACAGAGCCGCCAACTCCGACACTCACCTCACGGAGGTAATGGCTACCAAAAACACCACCTTCCAAGAGAGGAACGATAAAGAAATATCCTGCAGCGGCTCAAAAGGAGCTTCTTGCTGGACACTCAGGATCAGGTTAAGGTCCCAGGTGCCCACTGGCGCCCTATAAGGAGGTACTAAACGAGAGAGTCCCTGGATGAAATTCTTCACCTGCATATTAGTAGCAATCTTCCACTGAAAAAGGACAGACAACGCCGAAATCTGTCTCCTAAGGGAGCTTGGGGCCAACCCCACGTCTAGGCCTGATTGGAGAAAAGCCAAGATGTTGGGAACAGAGAATGCCAGGGGTGAAAACCCCCGCTCTCGGCACCAAGCGAAGAAAACCTTCCAGGTGTGATGGTAGACTCTTGCCGAGGTAGATTTCCGAGGTGCCGAGGTGGGTCTTGAGGCAGTACAGACTAACATAAGAGGGGGGAATGTTTCATTGGAATTACTGAGGCGTGAATCTAAGTGGATTTATGATCTTCGGGGTCGATCACCTTTGGGATTAAATGAGGAGCTTTTATTCACTGGCTATTATAAACAAATCTGACCGATTGGATAATTAAGTTCCTCTTCCCTTCTTTTTCCATTTGTAGGTTGATCGACTCACTTCTTTTTGAATAGCTTGGATCTCCATTTTTTGGCAGCTTCTCAAGGTCTGGCTTGCCCAGTATGGGAGTCTACTTCTCTAGCAGCTTTTGGAATAGTCTATTCTTGGATTTCCTACCTTGGATTTCATCCTTCACTCTATCCCTGGCTGGACTCAAATAATAAAACAGTACCCTGGAAGATATTCGGACTTTAACTTGGACTATGATTTGATTTTTTTGTTCCAATTTCTGGATTTGCTTTATGTTCAATCCATGTTGTATGTTTATATCAGTAAAAATCATTTATCTATAATGGTTACCTTTTTGAAGTCCAGTGGACCCTGAGGTGGAGCTTGTGGAGTTTTAATTAATTTTTTCTGATCCATCTTTCTAATACATTAAAATACTTAGTTATAGTGCATACTTAATTAGGGGTGATGCTTGTGGAGCGTTATCTTCGTTCGCTTGGTTTATTTACCAATCGGGGAAGAAATTTCGTTAGTATAACCACTAATATAAAGCTGCAATCCACTTTTTTTTTTTTTTTTTTTTTTTTTTTTAGGGTATTGTTTGTGTTTGTCCAATCCCTAGGTCTATGCAAATATATCTGTTGTAGGATCTAATTCCGGTATGTCTCATAACTTTTTTCGGACCTTTTTGCTGCCCGTTACCTTGTCTACGTCGGCACAGTGGTTGGAGTGATGTTCACACTGCTCCAAACCCGGAAATTTCTATGCATTTTTTATTATTGTATTATTATTATTTTTTTTTTTTTGGTACATTACATGTTCCTTCTGCGTCTTCAATACCAAATTTAACCAATTCTGGCATCAGTATTCCACTGTGTTCAGTGGGCGCGTTTGCATAGTGTGATTGCGTGTCTGCGGGCTGATATCATTTTATATCTCTATTTCGCTATGAGCCATGCGCGCTTGCATCTATATAGTATCTATTAATATGGTACACAGTTTTGTATCAGTTGCGCTCATTTTGTATGTTTTATAATATCTACTTGTTGAGATTGTGATAATCAGTGCCGCGGAGCTTACATATGGGGATTTATTATATCATACAGTATGTCTCCCTTTGATGCCCTCTATTCATTTATAGGTATGCCTGCACACATGCTAAATGACAGGTTATATAGTAGAATTGTTTTTTTTTCTTTTCTGCGCCTATGTGTCATTTATTACTGAGACCGCGCTTGCGCATTTGGTATTTACTGTGTTACACAAATTTTTTGGCCTAACACGGAAATCAGTATATGCTATCTGATTAGTTTTTTTTGTTTTTTTTGTCTGCACAGGCTTGATTTTTCTGGCCTGTTTCAATACTATCTCATTCAATCAGTGGATTTAAAATGTGTTTGCAACACTAAATTTAACCTACTTCCGTTAACAGTATTATACTGTGTTTAGTTGGTGCGTTTAGCATAGTGCGATCTGACATTGCATATAGCCATATCCTCTGTAAGGGCTGCGTGTCCGCGGGCTGGGAGCATTGTATATCTTTACTTGGCTATGGGTGCATAGTCTGTATTAGTTGCGCTCATTTTTACACTTTGTGAAATTTCCATTTGTTGAGACTGTGATAATCAGCGCCACGGCGCCTACATATGGGGATTTATTATAGCATATGTTTCCCTTTGATGTACTTTACTCACTTATATGTTTAGGTATGCCCGCTTATATGCTAAATGACATGGCACACAGTGGAATCGCGCTTATTTTATCTTGCGCCTACCGCGCTTGCGCATTTGGCATTCATTACGTCACACAACCTTTTTGTATTCCGTTACTTTGTTTGCATTGGTGCAGTGGGCGGTGTGACGTTCACACAGCTCCAAACCTGGAATTCACTATGTATTATGTGATGAGTCATTCCTGTCTGCACCTGCGCAGTGTGTAGTGTTTCGTCACACTGCTCCAAACCCGGAAATAACCTGTGAGTCATGGATTATTCTCTTTCCTCTGGTGTGCATGTGTATTCAGGCCTTCATTGCAGCTAATTAGGTACGTTGCTGCAGCTGCCGCACATATGTACTGATTGTTTAGCATATTTAAACAAGTGTAACAGACTGACTCTCTAGCCCCTGATGAAGCCACCTTTTGGTGTGTAACACGTGTAGGGCACTCCACATGCTCCCCCTTTGTAAGTGGCATTATATAGGAATTATGCAGGCAGGATTAAATCTTGGTCATTTTAGCCTCTTGGCTACACCATGATTGCTATACTTTTCATCTATGCTCAGTACCCTATGGTGTTTATTTTCATGGCTCAGTTGCTTACATTTGTTATTACTTGCATTCATTATTGTACTATAGTCTATTTGAATGGATTATTCAATGGATCATTATGTTTAGTATTACATCTCTGAACATTTCTTCATTGCAGGTATGCTATTATATGTGATATATTCTAGAGCCTTTTTTATGTATGTCCACTTACTGGAGGGAGCTCTTTGGGCTTTATTATAAGCCTTTGTGATAGTTTCATGTCATTGTATGACTTTTTAAATGTTTTTACATGGATGTTGTCTTTTTGTTACCAATAAAATTTGTAATTTTGCAGTGATCCCTGCATTTTGGTCAGTAGCTTTTTCTCCATTTTTTCCGAGGTAGATTTCCTGGCGCTAACCATTGTAGTGACCACTTCGCGCTCGAACCCCGCCCTGGTTAGAATCCAAGATTCAATGGCCATGCCGTCAAACACAGGGCCCCTAAGTTTGGGTGGAAGATCGGTCCCTGGGACAGTAGATATGGACGCTCTGGTAGTCGCCATGGGACGTCAGTGAGCAGCTGCACAAGATCTGCGTACCACTCCCACCCGGGGCCAATCTGTTGCCAGCAGAATCGCTGGAACTCCTTCCACTTTGATCTTCCTGACGACCCTCGGGAGCAATGGCAACAGGGGAATAAGTATCAAAGGCGAAACTGGTTCCACGGTAGAACCAACGCATCCACCTCGAATGCTCGTGGGTCCAGTGACCGAGCGACGTACACTTGCACCTTGGTGTTCTTTCTGGATGCCATCAGATCCACATCAGGAGTTCCCCATCGTTGGCAAATCTGCTGGAAGACCTCGGGGTGCAGGGCCCATTCCCCAGCCTTGACCTCCTGTCGGCTGAGGAAGTCTGCTGCCCAATTTTCTACGCCTGGATGTGGACTGCTGATAATACCGACTGGTTCCTCTCGGCCCACTGAAGCACGTATCCTATCTCGCGCATGGTTGCCCTGCTGCTCATGCCCCCTTTGTCATTTACATAAGCCACCGCTGTGGCGTTGTCTGACTGAATCCAAATGGGCCGACCTGCTAGGAAGTGCTGAAAATGCTGCAGCGCCTGCCGGACTGCTCGTATTTCCAACAAGTTGATCGGGAGGCGTGCCTCCTGTTGCGACCATTGGCCCTAAGCCGTGTGGTGGCTAAAAACTGCTCCCCAGCCCAGGAGCCTGGCATCGGTCGAGACCACTAGCCAGTGCCCTGGGGGAAAAGGTTTCCCCTGAAGAAGGGAGGATCTGATCGTCCACCACTCCAGTGACTGCCTGACCTGAAGGGACAGCCGGCACTGCTGATCAAGCAAAAATGGGTTCCTGTCCCAAGCTGCCAAGAGGGCATGCTGTAGAGGGCGAAGATGAAACTGGGCAAACGGAATTGCTTCCATTGCTGCCACCATCTTCCCTAGTATCCTCATCCCAAAACGAATGGCGTGAGGGAGTGGCTGCTGGAGCTTCCGGACTCCTTGCTGGAGTGCTAGGGCTTTGTCCTGAGGGAGAATTACCAACCCTCGGGAGGTGTTGAAGATCATCACTAGAGAGGAAATCCTCTGGGCTGGGACAAGGGATGACTTTTTCCTGTTGATCAACCACCCTAAGCGGGAGAGTGTATCCAGCGTAATGCCGACATTCTCCTCGCGTGCCTGAAATGAGGGACCCATCACCAAAAGGTCGTCTGAGGAAGGCAAGATGACTATGCCCCGAGAGTGTAAGACGGCCATCGCGACTGCCATTACCTTCGTGAACACTCTGGGGGCGGTGGCTAGCCCGAAGGGCAGCTCTGCAAACTGGAAGTGTTGGCCATTGATGATGAATCGAAGGAACCTTCGATGTGGCGGAAAAATGGGGACGTGTAGGTAGGCATCCTGGATATTGAACGAGGCTAAATACTCTCCCTGTTCCATGTCCAATATAACTGAACGGAGAGACTCCATCTTGAAATGTTTGACCCTGATGAATCTTTTCAGTAGCTTCAGTTCCAAAACCGGCCTGACAGTCCCATCCTTTTTGGGGACTGCGAACAGGCTGGAATAAGAACCCCGAGCCCTCTCGTGCTCTGGTACAGGAACTATGACCCCGTTGCACTGGAATGAATCGATGGCCCCCAGCAGTGCCTCCGCCCGGGACTTCACTTTGGGAAGTCGGGACAGAAAAAATGTCTTGGGGGGTACCTGATAAACTCTATCTTGTACCCCTGAAGACGCCAGTTCCGCCACCCATGAGTCGTGTGCTACGTCAACCCAGACATGGCGAAAGAAGAGCAGGCGCCGCCTACAATGTGCCCCGAGTCATTTGACTGAGGAAATCTGAGGCCTGGTCCCTCTCGACCTGGTCTGGCGCGCGCGCATCCTCCCCAATGGATTGGGTCTATATGGGACCTGTCGCTCTCTATCCTGGTTGGATAGACTTGGGCCAGCCGAACCGGCGGCCGTCATCCATCTGGTGTTGCGAAAGGCCCGAAACTGCGCCGGGACCTGGCAAAAAGGCTGTTTAATTTTCTGCTGTGGGAGGAAGCTGCTTTTTCGCCCTGTCGCATTGGAGATAAGCTGATCCAACTTCTCCCTGAACAGGCGGCCTCCCTGATAGGGCAAAGAAGTCAGAGACTTCTTGGAGATAGAATCAGCTCGCCAAGATCTTAACCAAAGGGCTCTCCTAATGGCCACCACGTTAGCGGCTGCGGATGCCACACAATTGGCTGCATCCAAGGAAGCATTGATTAAGTAGTCTCCATCCATAGCAATCTGATTTGCGACCTCTGACACCTCTGCAGGCAGGTCTCTATTCTGCAAGGCCTTACTCAATGATTCTGACAATGACATCATGGCCTTGGCCACCCACGTAGCTGCGAACGAGGGAGCGAGCGCTGACCCTGATGCCTCAGAAACTGATCAAGCCAAGATCTCTATGAGCCTATCAGTGGGGTCCTTAATGGATGAGCCACTCGGTACCGGCAATAGAGACTTCGAGGCCAAGCACGACACTGGTGGATCCACTACTGGTGATTCCGTCCATTTTTTACGGAGATCCGGGGCAAATGGATACCTTGCCTCTATAGTCTTTTGGCCCAAAAGGCGCCTATCTGGGCGTTCTCTGTGACGCTGCACTATGTCCTCAAATTCTGGGTGAGCACCAAACACTCTGTGGGGCCGTCTGGCCTGCTTAAAGGCCATTTTATGGCTCGAAGCCAAAGTAACCTCATCCTCCACCCCAGGGACTGATTGACTGCTTCAATGAGGCTGTCCACTGTCTCTCGATACCCCAGGGTATCTAGGTCCAGCGGACTGTCTGAGTCACAATCCGAACTCTGCCCGCTCCCGACCATTGGTGAGGGAGAGCGAGATGCTGAACTCCCAGATGCCGAGGCACCGGATAGCCCGGGAGACCTCGTGTGGGTCCGTTTCCTCCGCACTTGCCTGGCATAAGAGCGGCCCCTGCAGGCCGAAGGTCCTTGTGAGGTGGAGTACCCCTCCCCGACAAGCGAGCCACTATCCCTACCCCCATTCGGGGCGCGAAGAGACTTGATCGCCCTTGTAAGCGATGCCATAGATTGGGATAATGATAGAGAGCCCATTCCGGAGGATTTTGCTCCCCGGACTCCGTTGCCAGGGGGGCTCCTGGGCACGTTTGGAGTCGCAGGCCTCGCACAACTTGCTGCTCTGTGCTCGCGGGAACGCAGCCCTACAGGAGATGCATGCAGCGTAGAGGAAAGTGTGCGTCTTCCCTTTCCCGGCCATATTGCATCTGCCAGACGTTTTGTCTCACTGTTTTTTTCTATAGAGGGGGGGCACCCCTTGGTCTCTAGCATGCTCCCGCAGACGTGGCTGCACTTACCCGCTCCTGCATCCTCCTCACGTGCTACGCTCTTCTGTGGGGCAGGCCGACGTCTTCACCGGTCGTGGCCTACCCCGATTTGAAGCCGGGGGCTCCATTTATCCGGCGCCCGCCCAGACTCCTGGGGGCGGGCCGCCGGAAGTGATGCTGTGTGGACGGGGGCGGGACTTCCACCCCAGCCTAACTCTGGCCGAAGCCGCAGGCTAAATTTTTACCATCCGCCCGTGGGGGGGTGGCGGCCGGCGGTGCTGCAATGGCGACGCTGCGTCAGCACGTGGCCCTTTGCTGCTACTCCCCACCCAGCGCCCGGAAAAAGAGGCTAACGGGGGGGAATTTGAGAGCTGCACGTTCAGTGAGTCTGCTCTTTTCTCCCCTGCTGCCCAGGAGCCCTCAACACAGCCTAGCAGCTGCGCTGCATTGCACCGAGCCCACCCACGCCCTGTACCTTCATCCGTGATCGCCAACAGGTATGAAAACCACCGGGGAGGCGGAGGTGGTGGGGGGATCCAGGACGGTGCAGGCACCCTAACTCCATCCAGCTTTCAGGGCCAAGGAGAGGGACCGTCCGCCGCCTTGCAGCACCTCCATCTAGCATTGAAGGAGCAGTGGGGGCCGCTCAGACCATCATGTGCCACTGTACAGCCCATAGTTTCCATACCTAGGGGTGGTCAGGGCTAGGTCCGGCATAATGTCCCACGTTGAGGGAGAGGATACGTGGAGGGACACTCGCACGTGCTCGCCCTTTGATGGTTTGGGGAAGTTGGACCCTTTCAATAGGATCTGTTGCCCCTATCTCATCTTCATGGGAAAAAAGTCTGGAGAAAAAAGACCAGACGTATGCCTCCATAGACACTAAGCAAAAAAACTGGTGTCCGCCCGCAATCAGGGTGAGGGTGTATGCGGCGGGGGAGGAGCTAACCTTGTGTTGTTTGCCTAGTGTCAGCCTCCAGATGGTGGTAGCATACACCCACAGTGCCTGTGTCCCCCCAATGAGACGAAGGAGAAAAAAAAGTCACGCTGGTCTATTAAGGTCAGGTTCCAGGTGGTCTAGGTGATTGTTGACTTCCTTGAACCCACTCTTCACTCTGTCAGCAATCAAACTAACCACATCTGGGAAGACCGAGCTTAATTGAAGAAACTCGGGCATGCCTGATCTCTCCCAGGCCCTCTGCCGCTGACAAGAAGATCCAGCAAAAGCAGAGGTCGAGGGCTGGGAGAGGGGAAAACCGGATGGACCGGCTGCCTCTTCCCCAACCTGTGAAGCCTGCAAGGTTCCTCCATTGCTGGTGGATGACTGGGACTGTGTCTGTTCAGTGGCTGGTAGATGAGGGTCTGCTTCAACCGAGGAGGCTACGGGTTGTGTTGTGCTGCACCAGGTTCTGTGAAAAAAAAAGAGAAAAACATTAGTGAAAAAATAAAGTTTGTGCTGTGCTGCTCCAGGTTCTGTGTGGGGGAAAAAAATTAAACATTAGTCAAAAGTAAAAAAATTCTATATTTACGTTCGCTGAGCAAGCGCAGGCCTCAGAAAGGCAAGGTCCCGGTGGTATTTGTATTTTCTGAACCTTGCAGCAGAACGACTTCGAACCCGAAGCTCCTCTCTCATGTCCTTGTTGAAGCGGTCCTTCATTGAGCACCAATGGATTTTGATTCGCTTCACTATGAAGGGGAAAAAAAAATTAGTAAATTTACAGGTTCACTGCTGTTTCAGACCACATTGCAATACTTACCAAAAACACTTCTGGCTCGCGGCGTGGCATGGTCCCAACCAGGCAGCAGCGATGTTGCCTCTTCTTCCCAGAGCCATCGAATCACCACATTGTTGGAGTGCTGACTGTCATGGGTGTTCCAAAATGGTATTCTCTCATGCACTAGGTGGATGAGTTGTTCTTTATCTATATCCAGTGTGGCTTGTTCCCATTGTGAAACCTATAGATAAAATAGAAAAAAGAATTTTAAGTAAAACTGAAACACAGAGACACATGAGCCCGACAACCCCGGGAAGATTCCTCTCCACTAGACTGCTCTTGCTCATCATCACTGCCAGGTACCTGTAAAGAAATTACATGATTTAACACATGTGGAGTATTGCCAGTCAATACATACCAATCAGTAAAGCGAATGTGATTACATAATCTTTGTCCGGTCCACCCTGGGAAGAAGTCTGTACTTCAGTGGAGGATATGGTTGGAGAGCAGGCAGCAGCCTAGAGAAACAGAAAAAAAACTGAAGAAAAATTAAACTTGTAAACATCAAAAAAGATCAAAAAACAATGTAGACAAAAAAAAAGGACAACATTACTTACATTACAGGCTGTATTCCAACACCACAGAAGTCAGCACAGGCCAGAGCAGTCAGCACAGGCCAGGAACAGACAGCAGCAACAGGAGCCAACCACAGCACAGGAGACGACCACAGGAAAACGGCTGCACCAGGAGAGACACCCACTGCACCATAGAGAATCAGCCAGTCTACAAGGAACAGAAAAAGCATTCAGAGAGATAAACATTTCCAAAGCTTCTGTACTTACATAGACAGTCTTGTCCTCACCACAACAGAAAGCAGCACCAGGAGCCAAACAGGTGCCAACCAGGAGCCAACCACTGTACCAGGTGAAGTGACACGTCTAAAATTAAACAAAACAAAAATTAATAGAAAGTAAAACAAGCAGTGAGAGAGACAGACATTTTCTAAGCTTGTATACTTACATAGCCAGTGTTGTGGTATCATCCAGAGTCCAGAGAGTTATGGCCTTGCTGTGTCCACACTTCCTTTTATAGAGCTCTCAATTATCAGGTAGATGAATCACTTCCTGGACCAACACATTAAAGAAACGCATGTGTAAAGAACGCATGTGCGTACGCATGTCCTTGTGTATACATGCATTTCCATAGACAGTAATGCGTTTATTTGACGCACTCATCTGCATGTGCATGATTGAGCATATTTGCTGCTTCCAAAAATCCAACATGATGCGTTCGCCAGACCCACCAAAAAACAACGCATGCGTACGCTGACGCATGCAAACTGATGCAGATGCATGCACTAGCGTACACCATGTTAAGGATAGGGAAACATGACGCATGCTGATTGCTGCGGATGAAATGCTGCACAAACAAACGTTAATGTGCAACCAGCCTAATACTTTATTTTCAGGTTGTTTCTGAAGGTTTCATTTGCAAAAGACTTTCAGACAAGCCAAGGGACTGTATTCTTGTGAATGAGAAATGCTTTGGAAAAAGCTTGCAGAAGATTGGGTGATAAATATACAGGGACTGGTGAGGAAAGTGTCAGGTGATTAGATTGGCGATGTATGGAGGAAACAGTTTATGGAGAGCCTTAAAGGGAATCTGTCACAACATTCTTGCTGCTTCACCTGAAAGCAGCTTAATGTAGGAAAAGAGACCCTTATTCTAGCAATGTATTACTTAGTTTACTGGATGCAGTTGTGATTTAATTAGAGTTTTTAGATGTATCATGCAACAGACTTCAAATACCTAACCTCGCCCACACCACAGCTTTCTGTGTATATTGTACTGTATATTGATAGTAAGCTGCTTATCAGTAGAGATGAGAGAACTTTTCAAGGTTATGTTCGGTTCGGATTCGCCGAACGGACCAATGTTCGCTGAACAGTTTGCCGAACGGTTCATCAAATGTATCCAAACCTCACTGAATTCAATGGGAGGCAAAATCAAATGCATAGACAAAACCTTCGGGGGGGCAAAAAGCTGCCCAAAAAGCTCAAAGTAGGGGAAGTCACCATGAAAAGTGGTATCATTTGACCCCCAGTAGAAATTTTATAATAGCGCAGCAGTCAGGCATGGGCCATGAATGAGACAGGGTCTGAGGCAGCAGTTGCAGCTTGGAATTGAAGATTCAATAAGGACCTATTGGTTAAGGGAGTGGTGTAACCCTTCTTAGCTGGGAGACCTGATACCTCCTGCATCACCTCCAATTTTTTTTTATTCCAGCAACACTCAGATGGCACAAGCATCAGTTTCATGCAGGACTATTGGTAGAAAAATGTAAGGAAAGTAACAATGGTAGTTGACTAAAAGTAAGTGTAGGCCTGCCGTTCTGGGAGGCAAACTGCAATAGGCATCACACATTAAGAAGAACCAATTTGGAGTACAAAAATTTCCCAAAATTAGTGGCAGACAAAAGGAAAGTTGGCATCAATTTACCTACAGTAGAAATTTGATAATGGCACAGCAGAAGTCAGTCAAGTGATATATCCGGGACTGGGCCAGCATTTAGAGCTTTGAATTGAAATTTCAAGTAAAACGTGGTGGCTAAGGAAGCAGTGTAAGCCATCTTATCTGGGAACACTGATACCTCATTCAACAACTTTTTTTTTCCCAGCCACACTCAGATGGCACAAACATCAGTTTCATACAGTACTATTGGTACAAACATGTAAGGAAAGTAACTAAGGGTACTGTTACACCTAGCGACTCACCAGCGATCCCGACCAGCGATATGACGCGGTCAGGATCGCTGGTGCATCGCTAGATGGTCGCTAGTGAGCTGCCACACAGGCAGATCTCACCAGCGACATCGCTCGGGACGGGGATCGCTACTTACCTGTCAGACGCGGCGATCCTGCGTCCTCCTGCCCGCGTCCATGCGTCGCTCATCGTCACAGCAGGAAGCGCCACAGGAAGTGACCGACGAGGAATGGTCCAGGAGCTTCTCGCGCGATCAGCGATAACCAGCGGGGGAGCGGGTTGTAGGTAAGTATCACATGCAGCGATATCGCTAGCAATATCGCTGCAACGTCACAAAATCGGTGACTTTACAGCGATATTGCTAGCGATATCGCAGTGTGTAACGGGGGCTTAAGGTAGTTGACTGAAAGTGAGAACAGGCCTGTCTGACTGTGAGCCCTACTTACACAGGCAACCCACCAGATGAAGACCCAATTTTGCATCTTCATATTTTAAAAAAATAATTGTCACAGAGCTAAAATATCACCAAACTAAGCAGAGTATAAACAGTATAATAGGCCTCTGACACACTTTCTGCTACAGGCAACCCATCAGATGGAAACCCAACTTTGAGTCTCCACTGAGTTAATATTTGGCACTCACTACTAAAATGGCTTTTATTTACACAGAGTAGAAATAACATAACTGACCTCTGACACACCTTCCACCACATGCAATCTACCTGATAGAGATCCTACTTGGAGTTTCCACATTTCAAAAAATTGTTTGCAACATCAGCAGCAGTAGCAACAATAAGCATAGAAGACATCACAAAGTTGGCACAGACTGCAATAGCATGACATCAATACATGACACTAAAAACAAAACCATCACCTAGTCTGCCCAATCTGCGACTGGGGTGCAAAAGTCTTTGGAGATCAATGATTTGTTCATTTTTACAAAATTTGGGTGGTCTGCACTTTCAGGAGACAGCCGGTTGTGCTTATCCATCAGGACACCACAGAACGCTGGCTGCCGGACATGACAAAACCTGCAAGGCTTGAGAGGTGAGCTCAGGACACTCCTTCATTTTTAATGACCAAAATGCAAAAGATTCCAAACTCCCCCTGATGACATTGATATTGATCTCCAGATACTCCTCCACCATCCTCTCCAGTAATTCACAAAGTGGCAGACTTGTGCTCTCTTCTGTTGGTTCATGGACTGGTCTAAAAAATGTGTTAAACGACTCATAGAAATTGCCTATACCACTTACACTGCTGCTGCTGCTAATACTTGTGCAATGATGACTAGATATTCTCGGGATTAGACGCCTAGAACTGGGATGTACACTGTGTGCCTCACTGCTGTCTTGGAGAAAACAACACTTAAAATTGTCTACAAGCATGTGTCAATAATCCAGAATTCACGCATCTCTTTCCAGGTACGAAAGCATCTGGCTAAATTTACTCTTGTACTGTGAATTTAACAGAGAGGCAACCCAGTAGTCAGCACTATTGCTAACCCTAAGAATGTGGGCATCATATTGAAGATAAGGCAGCAAGAAGACGCTCATGTGTTGGGTGTTTCCATGAGCTAGTACAGCCATAAGTCTTCTTGGGAATGATGCAACAAGTTTTTCACACCTGGATTAGGGGATCCTCTCCCATTGGGGTTCTTCTTTACCTCTCTCACCAAGGCTCTTCTCCCACGATTGCTTAGTTTGGCTGGATGGCCAGGTCTAGGAAGACTTCTGGTGGTTCCAAACTTCTTCCATTTAAGGATTATGGAGGACACTGTGCTCTTAGGAACCTTGAGTACTGCAGAAATTCCTTTGTAACCTTGGCCAGATCTATGCCTTGCCACAATTTGTCTCTGAGCTCCTTGGCCATTTCCTTTGACCTCATGATTCTCATTTGGTCTGACATGTACTGTGAGCTGTGAGGTCTTATATAGGCAGGTGTGTGCCTTTTCAAATCAAGTCCTATCAGTTTAATTAAACACAGCTGGACTCCAATGAAGGAGCAGAACCATCTCAAGAAGGATCACAAGGAAATGGACAGCATGTGACTTAAATATGAGTGTCTGAGCAAACGGTCTGAATACTTATGACCATGTGATATTTCAGTTTTTCTTTTATAATAAATTTGCAAAAATTTCAACATTTCTGTGTTTTCTTCAGACAAGATGGGGTGCAGAGCGAAAATTAATGAGAAAAAATGAACTTTTTTTGAATTTACCAAATGGATGCAATGAAACAAAAAGTGAAAAATGTAAAGGGTCTGAATACTTTCTGTACCAACTGTATATGCCTATATATCTATCTATGCATAAAAAGTTGACTAAAACACAAACTATGAAAGGAAATAGCTGAATATTGCAGTTGTCCATTTTTTCCTGAAACCTATTGATTATGTTATCACGCTATTACCCTGAGCTACTTTTCAGATAAGCATTATGTCAGTCAAATGTAAATCAGATGAAAACTAGACTTTTTCATGTTAATTAAAGTTCAATGGATTCTTTATGAAGAATAGATGAAAGAAGCAGAAGTGACAGCAGAGTCATGTAGACCAAAATTTCTACAGATTAGTGAAAGCTATTAAGAATTTCCTTTATAGCTTCTTTTAGTTTGTCCAAGAGTAGAATGAATTGACAAACAATATTTCACAGAAAAGGAAAATCTTACTTTCTTAAGACAAATATGAAATATAAACTAAATTGATTATAATTGTTACTGTATGTCACATGATATGTTAAGACTAGTGATGAACGAGCATGCTCGATAAAGTTCGGTGCTCCTTCGAGAATCGCAATACTCGCGATGCTCGGCGAGCGGCAAAGATTTCCGGGGTTTCCCAGTGGTAACTCAGGTCCCCACCCTGCATGTTTGGCACTCTTTTGAGTGCCATTCAACATGCAGGGATTGTTTGCCAAGCACTGCAATGCCGCAGCCATGTTGGTTGTGGCATCACAGTGATTGGCTGGCCGCAGAGCGTCATCTGGTCTATATCAGACCTGGTGCCACCCTGCTCGTCACAGTCTGTTCCGGAATCACCATTGCATACATCAAGAGGGTACATTCCATTACTGCCTGCTGCTGCTGCCTATTACAGATATTGACCGTATATACATAGCCCCAGGAATAATTTTTTTTGCATCTTAATCCTAATTATTTTATTCAAAAGCAATCCAGAGCACACATTTTTTTCTTCTCCATTTGCTTGTTGGCATTGCAGAATACAGCCAGATCCTTTCCATAGTACAATGGGAAAATCCAGCTATTTTAAACAGGGGTTTGGCCATCACAGTGATAACATCTGAGTGCGCAGAAAATTCTGCCATTTTGTTGTACTGTAAAATTTTGTTGGCATATCTTAAACAACTTCTTGACACGATTGAACCACAGCACAATGAGAAGAAGTATATAAACCACCACCACCACAGAGTATAGTCCATAAAATCAATTTTATTATTCCATCAAAAATTAAAAATTAATACAACACTGCAGGACACCAATATGAACAGGAACACAGTGCTTATCCAGAACAATATAATATTGTGGACAGAAAAATAACCAAATAAGTCAGCTCACATAAAATCTTAAACATGAACTAGCCACAATTTTAAAGAAAGTGCAATATGCTAATAGATGGACCAGACTGTGTAAACAATAGACAAATAAAGTGCTAAATACTAATTACACATCAGGTGCTAATTAGAAACATAGTTCATTAAGGACATGAATTTAGAATACACAGTTTGCTCATATAGCAGTATAAACTGACTTACAGGGTATCAATAATAATAATAATAATAATAATAATAATAAAAATTTCAAAGTTACCACAAAAATAAATTAAACCAGAAAAAGTACACCCTATTAATATCCAAATATACTATAGAATAGAGGAAAAATTGCAATGTGCCTATAGATAAGTCAACCTGTGCAAATATCACAAGCTAAAGTGCTGAATTACTGATGCATGAATTGCACACAGGCCGCTAATGAAGAGGAAGATAATGCACACATACCGTATAAGGGTATAGAAATGAACTTACTGGCTGTGTAGGATAACGCAAGTGTCCTGCTGCCCCAACGCACGTTTCATAACGAACTTCTTCAGGAGGCGCTTGTTCACTTTTCCATTAATAGATTCTGGCCTCACACCCGATCCACTTGAAACGGGGCAAGAGGAGATCGCATATAGTGATGCCTAAATGTTTCAACAGCCACGGTCACATGAAGGCGACAGTGGGAAAGTGTCACAAGAGGTGGATGATGATGAGACACAATTACCAGAAAGTCAGGAGTAGGACCAGGGTGTGGAAGTGGAGGACGAGATGGTGGATGACATAATAACTGACCCAAGCTGGCAAGAGGACATGCAGAGCGAGGAGAGCAGCACACAGGGGGAGGGAGGTGTAGCCCCAAAAATGTAATTTGCACAACCTGCCATGCCAGCATCAGCAGGGGTAGCAAAACTACCAGCCTCACCACCACCGGCAGTAAAGCACCCGACTTTGTGGGTCAAACTCCAGGGTCCAGGAACAGTACGCGTGACACCACTGCTTATTCCGCTGTTGTGCATGCAAGTCAATCCCCTGTCCATGGTGCATGCGAAGATGCCTCCTGCCCTGCACCTGTCATTGCACACACTCAACTAGTACCATCAGCAAGCAGGTCCACATCTTTGTCCCAGCACAGCGTTAAGTTGTCCATATCCCAGTCCTTAGAAGGCAAGAGCAAATATGCAGCCACAGGCCACACTATTAAATTCACTCATTTCTCGGCTGCTTGCCCTTGAAATGTTGCCTTTTAGGCTCGTGGACATGAAAGCCTTCCGCAACCTGATGGCGGCATCCAACCCTCGGTGCTCGGTCCTCAGACACCACTATTTCTCCCAGTGTGCCGTTCCTGCATTACCCAAGCTTGTGTCCCACAACATTAGCCATGCCCTCAACAATGTAGTTACTGGGAAAGTTCACCTAACCATGGACACATGGACAAGTGCTTGTGGGCAGGGACGGTACATCTCGCTGATGGCAAACTAGGTTAACATAGTGGAAGCCGGGACCCAGTCAGACCTTGGGATGTAACATGTCCTTCAAGCGCCTATGATTGTGGGCCCTAAGTCAATCAGGGTTGCCCCCAGAGTGTACAGCTCCTGGACCTCCTCCTCCTCTTCAGCCTCCATCTCTGAAATGACTACATCAGTCTCAAGCTGGAAGCACTGCAGCACTGCCTCAGCCAAGCATCAGCAGGCTATACTGAAGCTAATATGCTTAGGTGACAAACGGCACAATGCTGAAGAGTTGTGGATAGCTCTGAAAGAGCAGGCAGATCTGTGGCTGACATCACTGAACCTATAGCCAGGCATGGTCTTGTGTGATAATGGCCAGAACCTTGTGGCTAGGTATGAGTGAGTATACTCGTTAGGATTCAGTACTCGCCGAGTAATGCGGTACTCGCGGTACTCGAATCATAGCGAGTAAATTTCACTGCTCGCCTTGAAATATTCGGATCTCCCGCCCAGCATGTGTTAGCCAATCACAGAAAAGCCACCACCTTCTTTGTTGTGGCGTTACTGTGTTTGGCTGGCCCCACAGCGTCACTGTATCGCTGGAGCCCCTGGAGAGCGGTCGCATCAGCTGACACGGCTGTTCTCCACGAGAGATCGACGTGGGACCCTTATTATTATGGGATTACGGCGGAAAGGTAAGTATAGGTTGGTTTATTATTTTAATTTTTTTCACAGGTGATCGATGGCTTCGGGGAATTAGGTGTGTGGTGAGTATGTACTCTATATTATGTGTTGTATGTTATGTGTATGTACTGTATGTTATCTGTTGTATTTTCTGTATGTCTTCTTTTTTACATTCACCACATTATCCGGATGATGGGAATACTGCTTTCCCATCATCCGCTAATGCTGTCACTGTAGTGGGCATAGCCGGATGGGACAAGCACAGCCCGACAGGCCCCGCACAGGCTGGCACAGCCCTGCACAGGTCTAGCAGAGCCCACGTAGCCTGGCACAAACACACACAGCCCCACAGATCCCCTCACACATTCTCCACGGACACATAATCTCCGCCCACGCATATTCTCTGCCCATTACTCGAATTTCCCATAGACTTACATTGGACTCGCTACTCATTACGAGTACCCAAGTATTAGGAGCTACTCGTAATGAGTACAGCGAGTCCGAGTATTTCACTACTCGCTCATTCCTACTTGTGGCGGCTTTGAAGCAAGTCAAGCTCACACATGTACCATGCCTGACCTATGTGCTTAATCTCATTCAATAGTTTTTCAAAGCTACCCGGAGCTTCTGGATCTGCTTGTCAAAGTACGTCGCCTGTGTTCCCATTTTAGAAAGTCAGCTACAGCTTCAGCCGCACTTGTCATGCTTCAGCAGCATTTGCAGATTCCAGCTCACCGACTGTTGTGTGATGTCCTCACATTCTGGAACTCTACACTGTAGATGTTGGAAAGGATTTGTGAGCAGAAGAGGGCAGTTGTTGACTACCAGCATCAACAAGGCCGTCGGTGTTCAGTTCAGACTCCACACATTAGACCTCAAGAGTGGACATGGATGTCAGACATCTGTACCATCCTGCAAAAAACTTTGAGGAGTCCACCAAGATGGTGAGTGGCAATGACACCATAATTATAGTCAACATCCCGCTTCTCTGCATTCTGAAAAGCTCTCTGCTCACAATGAAAGAGGATGCATTGCAGGCAGAGCATGAGGACATGGCGCAAGGAACCATGCAGGGTGATTAAACACAGTCCAGCCTCATGTCATCCCAACATGGATTGGTTGACAATGAGGAAGAGGAGGAGGAAGAACAGGAGCTACTTTAATGCGGTATAGATGGTACCACAAGCACAACTGAAATACCGTCTGTTCAGTGTGGATGGCCTGAGGACATGGAGGAGGAAGAGGACACCTTGGTCAGTCATCCTGTTGGTGAAGACACGGAAGGCCTGCCTGTTACCAGTCTGGCATGAATGGCTGACTTTATGTTGCACTGCCTATCCCATAACCCTCGTATTCTAAAAATTTTGGGTGACAGTCATTACTGGGTAGTGACACTTTTAGACCCACGCTACAAGGAGAACTTTCAATCTCTTCTTTCAGAGGCAGACAGGTGTACTAAAATGGTGCAGTACCAGAGGGCCATTGTTGCGGAATTATTAAAAAAATCCCATCTGAAAACGCTGGCGGCAGACGTCACAGTGCGTTGGACAACCAAGTACAGGCGAAAGAGACACAACTCCAATCCAGCAGTGGCAGGGCAACACCGGCAAAGTTCTGGGACAGTTTTCTCAGACAATCCCATAACCCTGGCCCAGAGGCGTGGGGTACTTTCACAAGGAATGGAATGTTTGGGAAGATGCTGAGGGAGTACCTTGCTGACCATACCAATGTCCTTTGTGTTTCCTCTGTGCCTTTTAGTTATTGGGTATCCAAGCTGGACACATGGCATGAGCTGGCTCTCTACACTTTGGAGGTCCTGGCCTGCCCTGCCGCTAGCATTTTGTCAGAGCGGGTTTTTAGTGCCGCTGGTGGAATTATAACAGATAAGCATATTCACCTGTCAACTGAAAATGCAGACAGGCTGACTCTTATAAAAATGAACATTTGCTTGATTGGGCAAGACTTCTTCTCTACACCACGAAATGACAGCGAAACATAACCTACAATACAGTGTCTTTTTGGTAGGTATATTCCCATGCACCTCTTCACACCCACACATGGGTATATGCTTCCTGATTTTGGCTATTTGGTGTCCTCCTCCTCCTTCTCATCATCCACCGCCACTAGAACGCCAGGGTGAATGTTTTCTGTGATACTACAGCAAGTCTATTTTTTTGCAAGGGTGTCTATGAGGTCCATAAAATTTTTAAAAACAAAGGAACCCCCATGGAAAAATGTTTGTCAGTCCATACACTTAGCGTATGGGCATTCCAAGTATAGGAGACCCGCTCCTTTAAATTGGGAAAGCATTCATACTAGGGCATCCTCCACATCTCTTCAGACACCACCACTAGAATGCAAGGGTGATCGTGTTCTGTGATGCTACAGCCAGTATATTTTTTTGCATGGGTGTCTATGAGGCCTGAAACATTGTTTTAAAACATGTACCCCCATGGGGAAATGTTTGTCAGCCCATGCATTTAATGTATGAGAATTCCAAGTATAGGAGACATGCTCCTTTAATTTGGGAAAACATTCATAGGAGGATATCCTCCGTGTCTCTTCAGACACCACCATTAGAAAATGAGGGTGAACATATTCCATGATGCTACAGCCACTCTAGTTTTTTTGCAAGTGTGTATGGTGCCCGTAAACAAATTATTTTAAAAAGTGTACCCCCCCATGGGGAACTTTTTGTCAGCCCATGCACTTAGTGAATGGGCATTCCAAGTATAGGAGACACGCTCCTTTAAATTGTGAAAAGATTCATAGGAGGACATCCTCCACATCTCTTCAAACACCACTACTAGAACATGAGGGTGAACATATTCTGTGATGATACAGCCACTCTTGTTTTTTGCAAGGGTGTATGATGCCCGTAAACAAATTTTTTAAAAAAATGTTCCCCCATAGGGAAATGTTTGTCAGCCCATACACTTAGTGTATGGGCATTCCAAGTATAGGAGACCCGCTCCTTTAAATTGGGAAAATCATAGTAGGACATCCTCCACGTCTCTTCAGATACCACCACTAGAACACGAGGGTGAACTTATTCTGTGATGCAACAGCCACGTTATTGTTTGCAAAGGGGTGATTGAGGTCTCATCATAGTTCACCTATCGTTTCTTGTGTCTCCCACCTCCCAATGAGGAGTTCAAATAAATATCAATTAAAAAAATCATAGAGTTGGACAGGAAGAGCAAATTGATATTCATGGTATGACACTGCACCCTGCCAACACTAGAGTAGTTTTTTTTTTTAATTACCAGCATTACATACAAATTTTACATGCAGATGAAGTGGATATAAAACTACAATCTGTGTCCTCCCAGCATTCCTCTGAAGACATCTCAGTATTTAGATCACTATTACCGTGATATCTTTCCCTCCTGCATTTCTCTGTCTTCATACCACAGATATCACAAAATGCTTCAGCCGCAGGGCAAAAAGTATTTCCTATGATTCAACAGTTCTGGATTACATTTGTACAGTGTGAAACATTAATTCGGCCTAAAAAAATGTCTAAAACATAGTCGGTGGACGCTTTGTAATTTCCCCCATTTAAAGGAATATGAAGGTCTTGAGATCCATTTGCAGGAATTCCAATATTAGAAGTACCAAACAACAAAGATTATCTTTTCAGTTGAAAAGATTAATGAAGGAATGTAAACAAGTTATTCAACATTTATTTAGCTTCCCTTTACAGCACAGTAGTACCATAATCATGCTATATCACAATACTAGAGCAAGGAGAAAATGGAAATTCTTGATGCAATAACGCAACTACCCCACAACAAAGGTGAACTGTACTACAAAAACCAAAAATAAAAATTATTATTTTTAAAGGAGTCTCTGGGCCAATATGTGAATTGTGAATCTCTCTTATTACAGTCTCCAAGTTGTGTTGGTCTCATCAGAGCTTAATCTTAAATGCAGGTGGTTGGATGACTGCTGATGACCCTGAGGATTTAAAGAGTAATTTTTAAGCTAGTATCAGGATCAACTTCAGCTGGAGGATTTTAAGCCACATTGGAGGAGGAGTTTGTGTTTCTTCGACATTAACCTTCCTTCTTTGATATGGTGTCAGTTAATCTTAGAAATATGGGCTGCTCTGATGTTATCACACTACCATTCAAAGGAAGATTGCATTTCATTGGTTGTCCTTCTAGGTATCTGTTGTTGTATTTTTTGTAGGCACCAACTGCATCTTTCTTACTTACAAACACAACCTCTGCAACTCCTGAACTCAACAAGCAGGTGCCCTTCAAGGCAACGTCTACACAGAAGAGCTCCACAATATCTTCCTTTGTGACTCTTGGATAATAATTATTAATGGTCATTTTTGGGCCTTCTAAAGAGCTAAAGACAGACTCTTTATGAGTGAGTTCTACTGATGACCTGTCCTCCTTTGGAACAAATGTCCATGACATGGTGGCTAGAGCCTTTGTGCGCAATAAAGGTGGCTAAGTGTTGTGCTGAGTAGACATGGGAGCTGTGTATGAATGATTCTGTATCACTTTAGTAAGAGGTAAAGTTTGCCCAAGAGAAAATGATATTCCAGACATTCACAGCCTTTTTTGCACATTGTTTGCAGCTGTGATCTTCATGTTCTTGCTGGGGATGTGGTAAAGTTCCAAGTCGTCATCAATACCATCATCGTCCATATCTTGTAAAGAGGAAATCTGGTGTTTCCCAGGGTAGTGGTTATCTACGTTTAGTGGCATTCCTTTAACAGTGTTCATTACACTAGAACAAATAATTTTTGGCTGTGACATTTTTATATTATTGGTAATATGTATGGGTGAATAGGAAGAACCTTGTGCCATGGGTGTGTTGATAATTACGGAGGATGCACTCCTCTTTAAACTTTGTTTTTCACGAGCATCCATCAGTTCATTTGGATTTCCTCCAACACTGATCTGCTTTCTATAATTCAGCATCTCACAAACATGTTGCATTATGCCCTTTATACAGACACGTGCGTCTTTAGCAACATATATTTTCGGGCATTTTTTTATGCTGAGCTTCACACGCGCATCTGTTACACCGATCTTCTGAAGGGCATGAAACACATTCTGGTAATTAGTGGTGGCTAAATGACTATTCATTGTAGGCTGTATCATGGATGTCATACCTCCCATAGCCACCGCTGTTATTAATCCTTTATGTTCCCATTCCTGCCATCACCATGCTCCTTTCCCTGATCAATTCATCCAATGATTCGTCCGCCATATTTTTACTAAAAACCTGCACCTTCCCAGCAGCAACTGTATAGGAAACCACGTTACTGTTTTCCAAGGTGTTTATGATGCCCCTAAATAAAATTTAGACACACTATGTTGATATCTACCCCCCAGGGGGAAATGTTTGTCAGCCCATACACATAGTGTAAGGGCATTCCAAGTATAGGTGAACCGCTCCTTTGTAATGTGAAATTTTTTTTATGAGATCCTCCTCCACATTTCTTCCAAGGGGGATTGTGGACGAAATTTATGGTAATAAAAAAAAATAATAATGGGAACTTTTGTTTCATGTGGCCATCCAGTGCGTGGTTTCAAAGGGTTATTGGGGTGCATGTAACATTGGTGTAGGGCAGGCCTTGCATTCAATGCATAAGCAAATAGTATGGGAGACACACTTTCTTCTAATGGGAACAATTTTGTCATGAGGCCCTCAAGTACGTCTGCTGAACCGGTCATTGGGGTGCATGTAACATTGGTGCAGGGCAGGTCATGCATTCAATGCATAAGCAAACAGTATGGGAGACACACTTTCTTCTAATGGGAACAATTTTGTCATGATGCCCTTAAGTACGTCTGCTGAAACGGTTATTGGGGTGCATGTAACATTGGTGCAGGGCAGGCCTTGCATTCAATGCATAAGCAAACAGCATGGGAGACACACAGACACACTTTATTTTAATGGGAACAATTTTGTCATGAGGCCCTCAAGTACGTCTGCTGAAACGGTTATTGGGGTGCATGTAACTTTGGGGCAGGCCAGGATTTGCATTCAATGCATAAGCAAATAGTATGGAGACACACTTTCTTCTAATGGGAACAATTTTGTCCTGAGGTCCTCAAGTACGTCTGCTGAAACAGTTATTGGGGTGCATGTAACATTGGTGGAAGACAGGCCTTGCATTTAATGCATAAGCAAATAGTATGGGAGGCACACTTTCCACTAATGGGGACAATTTTGTCATGAGGCCCTCAAGTACATCTGCTGAAACAGTTATTGGGGTGCATGTAACATTGGTGCAGGGCAGGCCTTGCATTCAATGCATAAGCAAACAGGATGGGAGATACGCTTTCTTCTATTGGAAACAATTTTGTCATGAGGCCCTCAAGTATGTATTATTACGCCTGATGTCAGAAAGGGGTTAATGGTCAATTTTGACAAAGAAAGAAGCACATTTTTCGATTAAAGTGTATTACAAACAGCCACAGGAGGAATCGTGATCCTCTTGTGGATGTTAACGCGTTAAATGCCAGTCTAAAACTCTTATAGCGGCATTTAACACGTCCTTCTGTCAAGCGCACCGGTAATCCATCCATCGGTGACCCCCATCATGTGATTACGGGTCACTGATGGATTGGCATGACAAACAGAGATCTCCAGCAGACCTCTAAGGTTGTCACTGCCTGATTGCTATAAGCATTGCCTGGTGTAGCAGAGCCGATAGGGTTATTGCAGCTTCTAGTCTCCCAAGGAGACTATTGAAGCATGCCAAAAGTAAAAAAAATGTTTTTAAAAATATAAAAAAATAAGAAAGTTCAAATCACTCCCCTTTTACCCCATTCAAAATAAAACAATAGAAAGAATCAAATATACACATATTTGGTATCACCAAGTTCAAAATTGCCAGATTTATCAATAATAAATGATTAACTTGATAGCTAAACGGCGAGAAAAAAAGAAAAACACCATTTTTTTGGTCACCATTAAAATGCAATACCAAGCAATCAAAAGCTCGCGTCTGCACCAAAATAATATCATTAGAAATGTCAGCTCGGTGCACAAAAAATAAGCCCTCACCCAACCCGAGATCATGAAAAATGGAGACGCTACAGGTATCGAAAATGGCGCTTTTTTTTAACAAAGTTGGGATTTTTTTTTCACCACTTAGATATAAAAGAACCTATACATGTTTGGTGTCTATGAACTCGAAATGACCTGGAAAATCATAATGGCAGGTCAGTTTTAGCATTTAATGAACATATTAAAAATTCAAAACAAAAAACAACTATGGGATTGCAATTTTCTTTGCAATTTCACCACACTTGGTATTTTTTTCATGTTTTCCATTAGGCAATATGTTAAAACTAATGATGTCTTTCAAAAGTACAACTCATCCTGCAAAAAACAAGCCTTCACATGGCCATGTTGACCAAAAATAAAAAAGTTATGGCTCTGGAAAGAAGAGGAGCAAAAAGTGAAAACGCAAAAGCGAAAATATTTCCGGGTTAAGGGTTTAATTATCAAAATTCTCAATTCAGAGGAAAAATCTGTATTCAGTGAAGACAAACTTTCCCATTACTGAGATAGGAGGTAGCAGTTGCTATGGATACAATTCTATCTAGATAGAAGGGGGAGGAGGAGGGAGGAGCTCTGTCTCTAGCTTCTCTCTATTCCTGTCTACATAGAATTATTTCAGAAGTAACTGCCAAACTGCCACCTTCTATCTCAGTAATAGGGGAGTCTGTCTTTGCTGAATACAAATTTTACCTCAAGATTGAGAATTTTCATAAAGACTGATCAATTTTGGAAGAGAAAGAAACATATTTTTCTGATAAGATATGTTGCAAAGTTTCTTATTTCTCTGTGTACTATTGACTTATGAAATAAAAATAACAGTTAAGGGTTTTCTAAAACAGGTTATTCTGGAGCATCTTAATAAAAATAATCATATTACCAAACATTAACATGAGTTTTATGTGGGATTGGTCTTGTCAAACTATTGTGATCAGCTTCTATATGGAGGTAAGTTCCACAATACACTAGGGTAAGCACGTGGTTGTCCTCTATCTTGATTTTTTAAAGGCTTCTGTCACCAGACATAGTTTTCTTTAACCCCTTAACCCCCACGGGTGGTTTGCACGTTCATGACTGGGCCAATTTTTACAATTCTGACCACTGTCCCTTTATGAGGTAATAACTCTGGAACGCTTCCATGGATCTTGGTGATTCTGACACTTTTATCTTGTGACATATTGTACTTCATGGCAGTGTTAAAATTTCATTCATATAACTTGCATTTATTTGTGAAAAAAATGGAAATTTGGCAAAAATTTTGAAAATTTTGCAATTTTCCAACTTTGAATTTTTATGCCCTTAAATCACAGAGATAGGGCACACAAAAAACTTAATAAGTAACATCAAAATCATATTTTTTCCACAAAAATGATCTTTTCACCCTCAATTCTTATTTTTCCAAGGGTAACAGGATCCTAAAAGTTATTGTGCAATTTGTCCTGAGTACGCTGATACCCCACATGTGGAGGTAAACCACTATTTGGGTGCATGGCAGAGCTCGGAAGGGAAGCAGCGCCATTTGAAGTTTTTGGCTGGAATTTAGATCGGACACTATGTCGCGTTTGGAAAGCCCCTGATGTACCAAAACATTGAAAACCCCCCAAAATTACACCATTTTGGAAACTGGACCCCCCAAGGAATTTATCTAGATGTGTGGTGAGCACTTTGAACCCCCCAGTGCTTCACAGAAGTTTATAACGCCCGGGCGTGAAAATAAAAAAAAAAATCGCATTTTTTCCTCAATCATGATCTTTTAGTCACCTTTTTTTTATTTTCCCAAGGGTACCAGGAGAAATTGGACTCCAAAAGTTGTTGTCCAATTTGTCCTGAGTACGCTGATACCCCAAATGTGGGAGAAAACTACTGTATGGGCACACGTCGGGGCTCGGAAGGGAAGTAGTGACATTTTGGAATGCAGACTTTGATGGAATGGTCTGCGGGTGTCATGTTGCTTTTGGAGAGCCCCTGATGTACCTAAACAGTGGAAACCCCCCACAAGTGGCCCCATTTTGGAAACTAGACCCCCACGGAACTTATCTAGATGTGTGGCGAGCACTTTGAACCCCCAAGTGCTTGACAGAAGTTTATGACGCCCGGGCATGAAAGTAGAAAAATCATTTTTTTCCACAAAAATAATATTTTTGCCCCCAATTTTTTTATTTTCCTAAGGGTAACAGGAGAAATTGGACCCCAAAAGTTGTTTTGCAATTTGTCCTGAGCACGCTGATACCCTATATGTGGGGGTAAAACACTGTTTGTGCGCATGGCAGAGCTTGGAAGGGAAGGAGCACCATTTGACTTTTTCAACGCAGAATTGGCTGGAATTCAGATCAGACGCCATGTTGCATTTGGAGAGCACCTGATGTGCCCAAACAGTGGAAACCCCCCAATTCTAACTCCAACCCTAACCCCAACACACCCCTAACCCTAATCTCAGCCCTAACCCTAGCCCAGCCCTAACCCTAGCCCTAGCCCTAGCCCTAGCCCTAACCCTAATGGGAAAATGAAAATAAATACATTTTTTTATTTTATTATTTTTCCCTAACTAGGGGGGTGATAACGGGGGGTTTGATTTACTATTTATGGCGGTTTTTATATTTGGCAGCTGTCGCACGCTAAAAGACGCTTTTTATTGTAAAAATAGTTTTTGCATCACCACATATTGAGAGCTATAATTTTTCCATATTTTGACACACTGAGTCATGTGAGGTCTTATTTTTTGCGGGATGAGTTGACGCTTTCATTGGTGTCATGTTCGGGCACATGACATTTTTTGATCGCTTTTTATTCTGATTTTTGGGACGCAGAATGAACAAAAACCAGCGCTTCATGAATTTCTTTTGGGGGGTGCGTTTACACCGTTCCGCCTGCGGTAAAATTGATAAAGCGGTTTTATTCTTCGGGTCAGTATGGTTACAGCGATACCTCATTTAGGTTTTTTTATGTTTTGGCGCTTTTATGCAATGAAAATAATTTTATATAAAAAATAATTATTTTTGCATTACTTTATTCTGCGAGCTATAACTTTTTTATTTTTTCACTGATGATGCTGTATGGCAGCTCATTTTTTTCAGGACAAGATGACGTTTTCAGTGGTACTATGGATATTTTTATGTGTCTTTTTGATCACGCGTTATTGCACTTTTTGCTCGGTGGTATGACAATAAATCATTTTTTGCTTCGTTTTTTATTTTCATTTTGGGTTCGCTAAAGGGGTTAACTAATGGGACAGTTTTATAGGGCGGGTTGTTACGGACGTGGCAATACCAATTATGTGTACTTTTATTGTTTTGGGTTTTTTTATTTCCAAAAAATGAATTTATTAGGGAATATTTTTTTTCTTAATTTATTTAGCGATTTTTTAAAAATTATTTTTACACTTTTCTTTTTTAACTTTATTACATAGTCCCAGGTGGGACATCACTGTCCTGTGACAGATCGCTGATCTATCACATCACAGATCACTGTGACAGATCAGCGATCTGTCACAGGCAGTGTGCAGGTTTCCTCCTTGCCTGCGCTTTGCAGGCACTGAGGAAGCCAGCTCCCTGCAGGACCCCGAAGGTCCCCGTCGCCATCTTGGATCCGGGGACCTGCAGGGAAAGAGCCCCCCGCAGCAGCGCTGCACATTGCACTACTGTGGGGGGCTCAGGGAAGCACGGAGGGAGCCCCCTCCCTGCCGATGCTTCCCTTTAACCCCCGGTACACCGCGATCGTGTTTGATCGCAGTGTACAAGGGGTTATCGTGTTGGGGGTGGTCCGTGACCGCCCCTGACACATTGTGCCAGGTGTCAGCTGTGATAATCAGCTGACACCCGGCTACAATCAGCGGCGCTCACCACGTGGGCGCCGCTGATTGCTGTGACGTACTATCCCATCCCTGGGAATTAAGTCCCAGTGCACATGGATGGGATAGTATGTCACATGACAGAAAGGGGTTAAAAAAAATCAGACCAAGATTTACTCAATCTTCCTGCATCAAGTGTTGAAGCTGCACCACTGTGCCCAGCATTTTGTTAATGTCTGAAGCACTTATGTCCCATCAAAAGCACTGTAGCCATTTAGTGATCTCATCAGTTCTTCCCATGTATAATACATGAGCTGATCAAAGCTGATGATCTTAGTGACTGGCTGCCAATGTGATTTTATACATATGAATTTTTAATACAAATTGTGATATGAAAAATCAAAAATAAAATTACTCACTTTTAAAAAAAATGTATTTAATATAAATACCTGATTTAACTAGAGTTGAGCGAAACGGGTCGAACAATTTCAAAAGTCGGCGACTTTTGGCAAAGTCGGGTTTCATGAAACGAAACCCGACCCTAGGATGAGGTCGGCCACGAGGTCGGCGACTTACGCGCCAAAGTCGCGTTTCAAAAGTTTGTTTAGCACTCTTTTTCAGCCAATCAGGATCCACGGACACTGTGGGCAACGTGATGACATAGGCAGGGGTCACCACCATCTTTCAGAAGGGCATGCAACTGATTGGCTTGCTTTGGTGGGCGTCACAGGGGTTATAAAAGGGCGTGCACGCCGACCGCCATCTTACTTCTGCCGATCTTAGCATAGGGAGAGGTTGCTGATTCTGTAGGGAGAGCGTTAGGCAGGGAAGAAGACAAAAAACTGCTTCTGCTGCTAGCGATTTTGCCTGTGCAACACACCAGTCACTGTGTGTGCAGTGCAAGGGGAGGCTATATTGTGGTGGATCAGCGGTGTTGGTTGTTAGGCTGCCTTCTAAGGCTTCCTGACAGCTGCATTGCTGTTTCCCCACTGCTCTGCAAACTGCTTTTTTAAAAGCAATCCCAATTTTTTTTTTTGTCCTGCTAAGGTACTGAGCGTGCATTTATTCACACTATACAGCGGTGTACGCTCCTCACACAGTACCGTGTAATGGCTGTTATCACAGCCACAGTGAAGCTATTTGTGTGTCACTGTGGAAGGATAAGTGGAGGACTTGTTCCGTTCTTACAGACCTACACTCTAGTGAGATTCCTATTCTGCCCAATTCTACAATTCACTTTTTTCACACCTGTGCCATCGAGCCTGTGACATAGCGCTCTGATATTCAGTGGGCCTCACACAATCCAAAAGTGTCCAGTGTCCACAAGTGTCTGCAGAAATTCAAAATCTCCCTTATCCTGTAGTCACTTTTTTCACACCTGTGTCATCGAGCCTGTGACATAGCGCTGTGATATTCAGTGGGCCTCACACAATCCAAGTGTCTAGTGTCCACAAGTGTCTGCAGAAATTCAAAATCTCCCTTATCCTGTAGTCACTTTTTTCACACCTGTGCCATCGAGCCTGTGACATAGCGCTATGATATTCAGTGGGCCTCACACAATCCAAAAGTGTCCAGTGTCCACAAGTGTCTGCAGAAATTCAAAATCTCCCTTATCCTGTAGTCACTTTGTGCCATCGAGCGTGTGACATAGCGCTGTGATACTCAGTGGGCCTCACACAATCCAAAATTGTCCAGTGTCCACAAGTGTCTGCAGAAATTCAAAATCTCCCTTATCCTGTAGTCACTTTTTTCACACCTGTGCCATCGAGCCTGTGACATAGCGCTATGATATTCAGTGGGCCTCACACAATCCAAAAGTGTCCAGTGTCCACAAGTGTCTGCAGAAATTCAAAATCTCCCTTATCCTGTAGTCACTTTGTGCCATCGAGCGTGTGACATAGCGCTATGATATTCAGTGGGCCTCACACAATCCAAAAGTGTCCAGTGTCCACAAGTGTCTGCAGAAATTCAAAATCTCCCTTATCCTGTAGTCACTTTGTGCCATCGAGCGTGTGACATAGCGCTGTGATATTCAGTGGGCCTCACACAATCCAAGTGTCCAGTGTCCACAAGTGTCTGCAGAAATTCAAAATCTCCCTTATCCTGTAGTCACTTTGTGCCATCGAGCCTGTGACATAGCGCTGTGATATTCAGTGGGCCTCACACAATCCAAGTGTCCAGTGTCCACAAGTGTCTGCAGAAATTCAAAATCTCCCTTATCCTGTAGTCACTTTTTTCACACCTGTGCCATCGAGCCTGTGACATAGCGCTGTGATATTCAGTGGGCCTCACACAATCCAAATGTCCAGTGTCCACAAGTGTCTGCAGAAATTCAAAATCTCCCTTATCCTGTAGTCACTTTTTTCACACCTGTGCCATCGAGCCTGTGACATAGCGCTGTGATATTCAGTGGGCCTCACACAATCCAAAAGTGTCCAGTGTCCACAAGTGTCTGCAGAAATTCAAAATCTCCCTTATCCTGTAGTCACTTTTTTCACACCTGTGCCATCGAGCCTGTGACATAGCGCTGTGATATTCAGTGGGCCTCACACAATCCAAAAGGGTCCTGTGTCCACAAGTGTCTGCAGAAATTCAAAATCTCCCTTATCCTGTAGTCACTTTTTTCACACCTGTGCCATCGAGCCTATGACATAGCTCTGTGATATTCAGTGGGCCTCACACAATCCAAAAGTGTCCAGTGTCCACAAGTGTCTGCAGAAATTCAAAATCTCCCTTATCCTGTAGTCACTTTTTTCACACCTGTGCCATCGAGCCTGTGACATAGCGCTGTGATATTCAGTGGGCCTCACACAATCCAAAAGTGTCCAGTGTCCACAAGTGTCTGCAGAAATTCAAAATCTCCCTTATCCTGTAGTCACTTTTTTCACACCTGTGCCATCGAGCCTGTGACATAGCGCTGTGATATTCAGTGGGCCTCACACAATTCAAGTGTCCAGTGTCCACAAGTGTCTGCAGAAATTCAAAATCTCCCTTATCCTGTAGTCACTTTGTGCCATCGAGCCTGTGACATAGCGCTGTGATATTCAGTGGGCCTCACACAATCCAAGTGTCCAGTGTACACAAGTGTCTGCAGAAATTCAAAATCTCCCTTATCCTGTAGTCACTTTTTTCACACCTGTGCCATCGAGCCTGTGACATAGCGCTGTGATATTCAGTGGGCCTCACACAATCCAAAAGTGTCCAGTGTCCACAAGTGTCTGCAGAAATTCAAAATCTCCCTTATCCTGTAGTCACTTTTTTCACACCTGGGCCATCGAGCCTTTGACATAGCGCTGTGATATTCAGTGGGCCTCACACAATCCAAAAGTGTCCAGTGTCCACAAGTGTCTGCAGAAATTCAAAATCTCCCTTATCCTGTAGTCACTTTTTTCACACCTGTGCCATCGAGCCTGTGACATAGCGCTGTGATATTCAGTGGGCCTCACACAATCCAAAAGTGTCCAGTGTCCACAAGTGTCTGCAGAAATTCATAATCTCCCTTATCCTGTAGTCACTTTTTTCACACCTGTGCCATCGAGCCTGTGACATAGCGCTGTGGTATTCAGTGGGCCTCACACAATCCAAGTGTCCAGTGTCCACAAGTGTCTGCAGAAATTCAAAATCTCCCTTATCCTGTAGTCACTTTTTTCACACCTGTGCCATCGAGCCTGTGACATAGCGCTCTGATATTCAGTGGGCCTCACACAATCCAAGTGTCCAGTGTCCACAAGTGTCTGCAGAAAATCTAAATCTCCCCTGTCCTATAGACACCTTGTACCTTGTTTTACATTACTATATAGTTTGTTGGATTTTGTCTACATTTCTACCAAAAATGAGGAAGGCTGGTGGAAGAGGCCGTGGAATTGGGCGGGGGTTGGCAGCTGGTAATGATGGTGTTGGTGGCGGATCTGATGGTAGTGGCAAAAGCAAAATAGGACCGAATGCAGGAGGTGTTGAGCCTGCGTCATCGTCTGGCTCCATAAGGCTTCGAAGGCTTAGTTTTCTAGGAGTTGGCAAACCGCTTTTAATGCCAGAGCTTCAGGAAAAAGTTTTTTCTTACATTGCTGACTCAGCCTCCAGCTCTATCGCCTCCTCTTCTGAAGTTGTAAAAAGTAAAAGCACTGAGTCGTCATTGGAGGCTCATGTTCATGAACCACACCTTTCCTTGTGTCCTTCACCCCAACCAAGATTGAAGGATGACGCAGGCCATACTACTGATTACTCCATGGAGCTGTTTTCACATACCATGCCTGGATTATCAAGTGAAATGGTGAATTACCCAGGCCAAGATGAATCTGACATGGAGTGCACTGATGCACAGCCGCTGATAGATGATTCTGCTGGTACATTCACTCAGAGCACTACATTGTCCTCTCAGTGTACAGAGCCAGATTCTGACCCTGATGAGACTCAGGTGCCCCTTCCCACACACTATACCACCATACACGGTGACACAGAGGAAGGTGCACATGACATTGAAGAGGAGGTGATGGATGACCCAGTTGTTGACCCAGATTGGCATCCATTGGGGGAAGAGGGTGCTGCTTCCAATAGCTCAGATGAGGAGCATCCACAGCAGACATCAACATTGCAACAGCTGTTATCTGGCAGGCCCGGAGCACTCCAAAGACAGGTTCCAAAAATCAAAAGAGTTGCTGGACAGCTTGTCCAGAGGGTCAAAACATCACAGCGTGCTAGGCCGCAAAATGTCTGCCAAAGTAGGAAGAGTGCAGTGTGGCACTTTTTTGAACAAAATCCTCATGATCAGGCCAAGGTTATCTGTAAGAAGTGCGCAAAGACCTTTAGCCGAGGGAAAAATCTGAAAAATTTGAATACCAGTTGCATGCTTAGACATTTAACCAGCATGCACTTGCAAGCGTGGACACAACACCAAACCTCAAGTGCCACATGTGCAACTGATCACAAAGAAGGTAGTCAGCAACGCTACATTGTTTCCCCCACTGTAAGCCCACCGGTTAGCACAGCAGCAAATGTTGAGGTGTCGTTGCAAGGCCACAGCAGTCAGGGAATCCCACTGTTATATCAACGAAATACTGAATCTAGGCCATCAGAAAGAACACCAACTCCATCACCATCATCAACCCTCTCTCAGTCCGCCCTGTCCACCGCTACTTCCACCATATGCAGCTCTCAAGTCCAGCTCACCCTCCCAAACACTATGAGTAGGTCAAGAAAGTACTCAGTCTCTCATCCGCGTACACTAGGTTTGAACGCCCACATTGCCAAACTAATCTCGTTTCAGATGATGCTCTATCGGTTGGTGGAAAGCGCAGCTTTCCGCGAACTCATGGCTTATGCAGTACCACGCTATGACCTACCCAGTTGCCACTTCTTCTCTCGCAAAGCCATCCCAGCCCTCCACCATCATGTGAAAGACCGCATTGTCCATGCACTCAAGCAGTCAGTGAGCAGAAAGGTGCACCTCACAACTGATGCATGGTCCAGTCGGCATGGCCAGGGCCGTTACGTGTCCATCACTGCGCACTGGGTTAATGTGGTGGATGCAGGGTCCACAGGGGACAGCGGTGGTGGGACAGTGCTGCCTAGCCCACGGTATAGGAAACAGTTGGCTGTAGGCGTTCCACCCTCCTCCTCCTCCTCCAGAAGCGAAAGCTCGTCCACAGAGCGCAGTCGTACGAGCACTCCATCTGCAGCTGCCACTGTTGCACATGAGGTTTCCCCCTATCGAGCAGCTAGTGGAAAGCGTCAGCAGGCTGTGTTGCAGATGATGTGTTTGGGCGACAGACACACCGCCGAGGTGCTGGCCGAGTACTTGAAGCGACAAACTGAGTCATGGCTGGGCAGTGTACATCTTGAGGCAGGCAAGGTAGTTAGTGATAACGGCCGTAATTTTGTGGCAGCCATAGCCCTTTCAAAACTCAGCCACATACCTTGCTTGGCTCACACCTTGAACCTGGTGGTGCAGTGCTTCCTGAAAAATTATCCGGAGTTAACAGCCCTGCTCCATAAGGTGCGAAGACTGTGCGCGCACATCCACCGGTCGCCTGTACACTCCGTTCGTATGCAGAAGGTGCAGCGATTGCTCCACCTTCCCAACCACCGCCTCATTATCGACATTGCAACAAGGTGGAACTCCACCCTGCACATGGTGGAGCGGCTGTGCGAGCAGAGGCAGGCCATAATGCATTTGTGGGAGGATACACAGCAAGGCACTTTGAGAGCAGACATGGAGTTGACAGGTGTGCAGTGGTCGAAGCTGAAAGACCTCTGTAAAGTCCTTCAGTGTTTTGAGGAATGCACACGGCTGGTAAGCGCAGACGACGCCATCCTAAGCATAAGCATCCCACTTATGCATCTGCTCATGCAAACTTTGACGCACCTCAAGGAGCAGGCGTCTGCAGCCAATGTTGACGAGGAGGAAGAGGTGGAGGGAATCCTTGATGACATTCAGCCATTGTCTGCTCAGGGACCTCTCCTGGACGAGTTGGAGGAAGAAGAGGAGGAGGAGGATGATGATGGGGATGATTACTTAGGGGAGGAGGATGCATCTCGTGGGGCAAGTGAAAATGTTGGTGTGGCAAGGTCTGGTACAGGGTTTGTGCGTGACTGGAGGGATGTGGATTTGCCAGAAAGTGCTCCTCCAACCAGCACTCACAGTGCATCATTGACACCGGGAACATTGGCCCACATGTCAGTTTATGCCTTGCGGATCCTAAAAAGGGACCCCCGCATTGCCAAAATGATGAACGATGACGACTACTGGTTGGCCAGCATCCTGGATCCACGCTATAAAGGCAAATTACAAAACATCATGCCACAGGAGAACCTTGACCTAATATTGGCTAATAAACAAGCAACTCTGGTAAATCAGTTGCTTGAGGCATTCCCAGCACACAGCAGCGGTGATGGTTCTCACACGAGCCGTACGGGCTGGGGGCAGCTTGGCAGAGGTGTTCATGGTGCACACAGCAGAAGTGACGTTGGAGACAGGGGTTTCATGACAATGTTGTGGACTGATTTTTCAAGTACCGCTCACACAACTGGTAATACAGCATCGATGGAAAGTGACAGGAGACAGCAGTTGTCAACTATGGTTACAAACTACTTTTCCTCCCATATCGATGTTCTCCCACACAGGTCATTCCCCTTTGACTATTGGGCCGCTAAACTGGACACCTGGCCTGAATTGGCACAATATGCCTTACAGGAGCTCGCTTGCCCAGCTGCAAGTGTGCTATCGGAAAGAGTCTTCAGTGCAGCTGGATCAATCCTGACAGAAAAAAGGACCCGTCTGTCAACCCAAAATGTGGATGATCTAACCTTCATTAAAATGAACCATGCATGGGTTTCCAAGGATTTTGTCCCACCTTCCCCTGATGACACATAGGGTGACAGAAAAATGGCTTGCTTTGGTCCACCTCTTCCTGGGACTTGACCTATTTCGCCTTTTGCATCAGCTGAATGTCCAACATCAACATATGCCACTTTCTAAAACTCCCTAACTGTGCAGCCTCCCCCCCCATGGCCGGGGTCACCACCTAGCGCACGACACCGTGCGAGTGCCGTTGCCCTGGACAGGTGGGTAGGCCGACTCTTGGGCGCGGGCACCGGCACAGCGTCCCTCATAGTGCAATCAAGTGTCTCTGACGGTGGTGGTGTACACTCGCCGTCAGACACACCGCCGTACTATGAGGGGCCCAGTGCCAGTACCGACGCCCACGAGTGGGCCCCCCTTGCTTGGGCAGGGCCCCAGCATTTGCAATCTTTACCTCTCCCTGCTCCTCCGCTGTGTAGTCTGGGCCGTCAAATCCATACTGTGCCTGACACCGTCTGAGCCTGCCTCCTGATGTATAGACATATCTTTTGAATGTGTACGCTATCCATACATGTTATCCGGGGATACGGTACCCTTTCTCACCTTTGTGCAATCACGTGCAAGCCATACTGGGCCTAACACCATCTGAGCCTGCCTCCTGATGTATAGACATATCTTTTGAATGTGTACGCTATCCATACATGTTATCCGGGGATACGGTACCCTTTCTCACCTTTGTGCAATCACTTGCAAGCCATACTGGGCCTAACACCGTCTGAGCCTGCCTCCTGATGTATAGACATATCTTTTGAATGTGTACGCTATCCATACATGTTATCCGGGGATACGGTACCCTTTCTCACCTTTGTGCAATCACGTGCAAGCCATACTGGGCCTAACACCGTCTGAGCCTGCCTCCTGATGTATAGACATATCTTTTGAATGTGTACGCTATCCATACATGTTATCCGGGGATACGGTACCCTTTCTCACCTTTGTGCAATCACTTGCAAGCCATACTGGGCCTAACACCATCTGAGCCTGCCTCCTGATGTATAGACATATCTTTTGAATGTGTACGCTATCCATACATGTTATCCGGGGATACGGTACCCTTTCTCACCTTTGTGCAATCACGTGCAAGCCATACTGGGCCTAACACCGTCTGAGCCTGCCTCCTGATGTATAGACATATCTTTTGAATGTGCACGCTATCCATACATGTTATCCGGGGATATGGTACCCTTTCTCACCTTTGTGCAATCACTTGCAAGCCATACTGGGCCTAACACCGTCTGAGCCTGCCTCCTGATGTATAGACATATCTTTTGAATGTGTACGCTATCCATACATGTTATCCGGGGATACGGTACCCTTTCTCACCTTTGTGCAATCACGTGCAAGCCATACTGGGCCTAACACCATCTGAGCCTGCCTCCTGATGTATAGACATATCTTTTGAATGTGTACGCTATCCATACATGTTATCCGGGGATACGGTACCCTTTCTCACCTTTGTGCAATCACTTGCAAGCCATACTGGGCCTAACACCGTCTGAGCCTGCCTCCTGATGTATAGACATATCTTTTGAATGTGTACGCTATCCATACATGTTATCCGGGGATACGGTACCCTTTCTCACCTTTGTGCAATCACGTGCAAGCCATACTGGGCCTAACACCGTCTGAGCCTGCCTCCTGATGTATAGACATATCTTTTGAATGTGTACGCTATCCATACATGTTATCCGGGGATACGGTACCCTTTCTCACCTTTGTGCAATCACTTGCAAGCCATACTGGGCCTAACACCATCTGAGCCTGCCTCCTGATGTATAGACATATCTTTTGAATGTGTACGCTATCCATACATGTTATCCAGGGATACGGTACCCTTTCTCACCTTTGTGCAATCACGTGTAATCCATACTGGGCGTGAGAACGGCTGGCGAGCTGTTAAGCAAGCTACAGCACCTGTGGTTTGCACACGTAAGTTTTTCATTTTTTCAGGAATGTCGGTTAGGCCTAATTCCGGAACTGCGGTTGACCTGCACTTACTGGGAAATCATCGTTCGCGAGTAATAATTGTAATCAGTGATCCCCATCACTAACGTTGTTCAGTGGGTTATCTGCACCTGTAAGCGACAAACGCTGGCCTTTTCAGTGTAGCGCACATGCAGCCACGGACATGTAAGGGCATGACACACCAGTTATTGGCCAATCTCATGTGCCAGAGCCTCACGTGTCCCTCTAGTAAGCCGGACTCGGACCGCGGGGCATGACGGAATCTCGTTCGTTAACGGAATTAAGCTTGCAATGTGTGCATCTGTTCTGTAGCTGGCATGGTTGAGGTTGCCCGTGTTGAGTCAAATTACGCCGTAGGCTCCACTCCTGGTGGTGCCCTTCTGGACATTCCTTTAAGGTTCAGCTTTGCAACCATACTGCCCACGTAAAACAAACACTTTGCCTTCATGAACGCTGTTTGGAGGGTCATGACTCGTGGGAATAATGCCGCCCAATCAGTTAACCTGCTAGAGAGATCCTTCGTTGCTCCCAAGCATGACATCACACTCCCTAGGAGGAAGGTAATGCCACTGTGGCGACCGTACTCCTGGGGGCGACACAAGTGCACTGATGCCCAGCCACTGCTCGATGAATCTGCTGGTACATTGACCCAGACCACTACATTCACCTCGCACGCTACACGGCCTGAATCTGACCCTGATGAAACTCAGGTTACCCTTCCCATATACAGTTCCATCTTACACAGTGACAAAGAGGAAGCTGCAGATGAAAGTGCAGGTTCGGCCCACCCTCCATCAGACACACCACCGTACTATCAGTGCCAGTGCCGTCGCCAACAAGTGGGCCCCCCCTGCTTGCTCAGGATCACAGCACTTGCAAAGTTGAAATACTGTGCAGTGAGATGGAAGATGGGGACGACGAGGAGTCCAGACTAGTACAGGGATTCCCTAGCGAGGAGACTTATTTCATTGTTTTCAATGTTGGGACAGCAATTTTTGGGGAGCACTATACTCTGGAGAATGATAGATGGGGCCCACCATACACTGGAACATTCCAAAGGTGGACAGCAGACACTGGAGCAGTATTTACAGGGCCCATTGTACACTACAGCATTAGAAATGGGGCCCATTATGTTTGGAGCATTATTTGGGCCCATAAGACAGTGGAGCTTCATCCATGGGGACCAACATATACTGTAGCATTATGTGGAGCGCATCATATACTGTTTCAAACATTATATGGGACCAATGAATCTGTATGGAGAAATAGATGGGCCTCGTCATGAGATGTAAAAAGTGTAGTATTTTTCATTGTACTATACCGCTATTTCTCTGCCGTATCGGAGCATGATGAGTTGTGGTATGTGTTAAAGGGGCGCTCTTTCGCCCAGGGCACATGAAAACCTGGAGCCAGCCCTACCCCCCCCCCACAACTTTAGCCAAATAACCCCCATTTTTCAGTGCGTAACTTGTATTATGAAGTTAATTAAGGTTGACCAGCTTAAGTAAGAAGAATTGATGCTTTTTGCATTCAAATGAGCACTGTAGGTGTGTTTCCTGTCCTCCTCTCACTGCCGACTTTTATTCCCCATTGACTTACATTGGTTTTCGTGTTTCGGGACGACCCCGACTTTTCCCTATAATCGGCCGATCTTGCTCGACCCGACTTTTGGAAAAGTCGGGTTTCACGAAACGAAACTCGACCATAAAAAAGCAAAAGTCGCTCAACTCTAGATTTAACCAATAGATAATTTTTCTATTTACACATTCCATTTAATTCTTCTAATAAGTACAGATTATACATTAATGCCATGCAATTCATATCCATAAAAACTGTGGCGTAACTAAAGATTGATGGTCCCTGTTGCAAAATTTGGACCTGGGCACATACCTGCATATTGGATAGATGTACAGTATGGGCCCTTGTAACAGGCTAGATCCTATAAAGACATATGTTTGCCCACCCATGAAATAATATTCCCGGTCCTGGCAACTTCCTAAAATAATGTCCCCCATCCTGGCCTCTATATTTAATAATGTGCTCCATCTGGAATCTTTCCTGTAATAATGCATCCCAAGTTGTGCCCCTTACTGTAATCATGTTTCCATCCTAGCCTCATCCTGTAATAATTTCCCCCCATCCTGGACCCATTCCCCTCCTGTGATTATGTGTAGCATCCTCTTCCACACCTGGTGCAGAGGATTTCAGCTGACTTTGGATTTGCCTACAATGGGCGATGCTTAACATTGCTGCCATGTTCCACCCGTGACAGGCAAGCCAAAATCATTTGCTGGCTTCTGATTGGCTCAGTATGTGTATTGCAGTTCTTTACTTTTCAGCTGGGTGTGCAGCCTCAAATGCATATCCAGCTGAAATAGACACTGGCACGGGCCGGGTCATGGCCATACCCTCTGCTACTGCAATTGTTATGCCCCTGCATAAAAAGACATATTTACCTGTAGGAACATTTTTTCCAAGTCAAATACACTGGAATTGACAACTACAAGGGTAAATGGAACATTTTGATGCTTATAAGGCTTGGCTTTGTGTTTTACAATAGAAGTAGTAGAGAATAATAAAGTAAAGCTAAGTAAATAAAAATAATAAATAATAAAAAAAAAGATAAAAAGAATCAGTTTACTGCTCTGCTCAAAAGAGCATAACGTGTTTGATATTTTTTTTATGCTGCATTGACTTTATTCAGGATGCTTTTTTCTGAGCTGATCAAAAAAATCAAGAAATAAAGGCAATGGTTAAGGGTTAAGTGAAAATAAAGATTCTGTGCGAAGAAAAAAAACAGCACGTTTTAGAAAGAAAACTTTTTCATCATCTTATAGAGCAGCTGGATAAAAGGTGTAACTTTAGCTTCTTTAGCGGTTAGTTGAATTTCTTTCTTTCCTGCAGGCTAACAGCATGGCACTTGGTGGGGATAAGTGCCACAGGGAAAGTAAAAGCAACATTTCCACACAGCTGACAAAAATGTGAGTGATGTACATTGAAAGGTGTAAAAATGAAATACTGTACCTTCTTTTCTTCTGATAAAGTAATACATTTGTATTATATGATATTGATTGTTTGAAAAACAGTTTAAGTGGATTTGAAAACTAGGTTCTAAAATAATAGAAATCATACTGTCAGTTTCCAGATAATTGTATGAATTTCTGTTTCCTGGATTTAAACAAATATCTTTTTCGGGCTTTGAAATTGACATTTTGGTAGATGTTAATGGGTGTGTTAATGGGTCTCAACAGATGTTTCAATCTGGTCTTTTTTCTGATCTCAACTGTAAGGATGAGGAAACATTTAATTTTTTTACAGAATGGTGTAGCCAAACAAAATTGTGTTTTTCCAATGTATGGGTGATTTATATGAGAATCCCATCCAACCATGAATTCTAGTGTTATTCTACTGTTTTTCCATTTTTTCTACCTTCATTTTTGTTTTTAGAATTTTTTGATGAGTAAAAGTTGTGAATTTGGGGGGCTTGAAGCAGAAGAATCTCTGGTGGGGATGATGTCTATATATATATAAGAGGCATTGTGATTACTCGCTAATCCCGCCCCCTGCAGAGTAGCTCCACCCCCACCACATTACCACACATAATCCCGCCCCCCACCCCATTACCACACACAATCCCACCCCACCACATTACCACACACAATCCCGCCCCCAACCACAATACCACACACAATCCCACCCCCCACCACATTACCACACACAATCCGGCCCCAGTGCCACATCACCACACACAATCCCACCCCCCACCACATCACCACACATAATCCCGCCCCCCACCACATCACCACACATAATCTCGCCCCCCCACCACATTACCACACATAGTCCCGCCCCCCCACCACATCACCACACATAATCCCACCCCCCACCACATCACCACAGATAAACCCACTCCCCCACCACATCACCACACATAATCCCGCCCCCCACCACATCACCACACATAATCCTGCCCCCCACCACAACACCACACATAATCCTGCCCCCATCACATCACCACACATAATCCCGCCCCCCCACATCACCACACATAATCCCGCCCCCCCACCACATTACCACACATAATCCCACCCCCACCACATCACCACTCATAATCCCGCCCCCCACCACACTACCACACATAATCCCGCCGCCCACCACATCACCACACATAATCCTGCCCCCCACCACATCACCACACATAATTCCGCCCCCGCACTACATCACCACACATAATCCCGCACCCCCACCACATTACCACACATAATCCCGCCCCCACCACATCACCACACATATATCCCACCCCCACCACATTTCCACACATAATCCTGCCCCCACCACATCACCACACATAATCCCACCCCCACCACATCACCACACATAATCCCACCCCCCACCACATCACTACACATAATCCTGCCCCCCCACCACATCACCACACATAATCCCGCCCACCACCACATCACCACATTCAATAAGATTGGCGTTCTCCAACCTGATCCTGTATTCACACATGGTCAATTATACACTGCATTCTCTAGAGTAACAAGTTGTAAAGGTCTTTCAGTTCAAATTGTACCTGGTAGAAGTCAAGCAAAGATCTTTGAAAATGATGAAAACGACTATACATTTAATTGTCTTTACAGAGAAATTTTAACTTAATTTATGTTTTGTTATGAAATTTGTTTAGATGCTAGAATGAATAAAAAATGCACATCTTACTGAATCCAGTTTGTTTTTGATTTTACACTGTGAATAAAAAGTATCATTAGTATTATTCAGGTTTTTAATGATTATTATTGTTATTAACTTCATTTTAATTTAATTTACCACCTATTGAATGTTGTCATTATTTACTTTAGTGTAATCACCAGCAGCATTAATTAGATAGCAATGAGCGTGCCGAGCGTTAGCTGGCTGGAAACAGCTAGTTTTATCATATACCTCAAATGAATATGAAAGTTACAGTATGAATGAGGTGTGTTGTCATAGTTTTCTGACAGAGAGGATTACACTTTCTCATGTATCTTGGAATCAAAGATCTAGAGTCCTAGATTGTCATATTAATCATAGTCTTATTAGGCTCGAGTTGGATGTAAATCCTGGATGTTCATAGAGGGGGAAGAAGTAAAACAACACGAGTTTCTGTTAATATCCTATACATAAAAAATACAGCAATAATAAATTTATATTAAAAAAATCACTATTCCCATATGGTATTACCTTTATACAGGAAATTGTCCGCACTGATAAGATAGTCCCCACTTTGATAAAGGTCATTTCTGAGAACAGATAATGCTTCGGCACAGAATTGGTTATTGAGGTAGAAATCCTTCAGGAAAAAATCCTTCCCAAAAATAATAAAGGGAAGATGATACTCTAATATAGTAGAACGCTGTCCCAGCCGGTGACTGACGTCTCTCCTGGAGTGTGTCGCGCTGCCACGTGGGACTAGCGTTCACACAATGTCCGGAATAAAGCCAGCAAGGTGCAGAGAAGCTGCAGGACCTTGCGTGATGTCACGGTCATGTAATGACTCACGTGACTGGCTACGGAGCGTACAGAGGACCACAATCAAATGCGTTTTGGAATGCTCTGATTCCTTCGTCATGAATGGTCCAATACACAATGTGCGCGCTTTATATACTACTAGATGGTGGCCCGATTCTAACGCATTGGGTATTCTAGAATATGTATGTAGTTTATTTATGAAGTTTTAATAATAATGCAATAATGCACCCCCAATCCTGATATGCATGGTCCTCTCACCCCCCAATGCTGATATGCATGGTACCCTTCCCCCCTATCCTGGTATGCATGGTCCCCTCACCCCCCAATCCTGATATGCATGATCCCCTCACCCCTAATCCTGATATGCAATGCTCCCTTCATCCCCCAATCCTGGTAAGCATGGTTCCCTCACCCTCCAATCCTGGAATGCATGGTCCTCTCACCCTCCAATCCTGGTATGCATGGTCCTTTCACCCCTCTTTCTCGGTAAGCATGGTCCCCTCATGCCCCTTTCCTGGTATGCATGATCCCCCTCACCCCCCTTTCCTGGTATGCATGGTCACCTCACGCCCCATCCTGATATGCATGGTACCCTCACCCTCCTTATCAGGTATGCATGGTCTCCTCACCCTCCTTTCCTGGTATGCATGGTCCCCCTCACCCCCCTTTCCTGGTATGCATGGTCCCGTCACCCCCCTTTCCTGGTTTGCATGGTCCCCCTCACCCCCTTTCCTGATATGCATGGTCCCCTCACCCCCCATCCTGATATGCATGGTCCCCTCACCACCCTTATCTGGAAAGCATGGTCCCCCTCCAATCCTGGTATGCATGGTCCTTTCACCCCTCTTTCCTGGCATGCATGGTCCCCTCACCTCCCTTTCCTGGTATACATGGTCACCCTCACCCCCCTATCCTGGTATGCATGGTCACCCTTACCATCCTGGTATGCATGGTCACCCTCACCCCCCTATCCTGGTATGCATGGTCACACTTACCCCCCTATCCTGGTATGCATGGTCCCCTCACCCCCTTTGCTGCTATGCATGGTGCCCTCACCCCCCTATCCTGGTATGCATGGTCCCATCACCCCCCCTTTCCTGGTATGCATGGTCTCTGTTAAAATAAAAAATAGTTATATACTCACCTTCCGACGGTCCGTGATCTCCACTCCACGCACTCGGCCTCACGGTCCCATTAATGCTTTGCGTGAAACACCACTGATGACGTTGCACTCTCTTTCGAGTGATGTCATCTCCAGTCTAAGGCGCAAGGCATTACTGGGACTGCGAGGCCAGGCGCGTGGAGTGGAGATCGGACGCCGTCGGAAGGTGAGTATAACCGTTTTTCATTTTAATTCTATATTTTACAGATGCGCTGTGCTCAATTGGGTGCTCAGCCCGACTGCGCCTGCCGCTGATTGGTCGCAATCTGGCGGCCACGACCAGTCAGCGGCAGGTGCAGCTTACCGTTACACACAGCTGTGCCGGTCGCTGATTGGTCACGGCCTGGCGGCTGCGACCAGTCAACGCAGCGGGATTTCGGTTACAGACAGATAGACACCATAAGACTATTATATATATAGATACGGGGCCTGTGCTGTGATATCATGTGTTAAAGGCACACAATTCAATTTCACTATTGAGGCTATTTGGTATTAATGTATCAAGATTAGTGTTGAGCATTCCGATACCGCAAGTATCGGGTATCGGCCGATACTTGCTGTATCGGAATTCCGATACCGACTTCCGATATTTTTTCAATATCGGAATTCGGCATCGGAATCGGAAGTTCAGTTGATTGACAGCCTGACGTCATCATGATGCGAGGTGTGTGCGCATCATGATGCACCGTCATTTCGGGCCTTCCGGGGGTCTCTGCCGGCCTGCCGGGGGGCTGTGCCGGCCTGCCGGGGGGCTGTGTGGACTGCCCGGGGTCTGTACCGGCCTGCCGGGGGGCTGTGCCGGCCTGCCGGTGGTCTGTGCACCCTGTGGGGGTCTGTGCCGGCCTGCCGGGGGGCTGTGCCGGCCTGCCGGTGGTCTGTGCACCCTGTGGGGGTCTGTACCGGCCTGCCGGGGGGCTGTGCCGGCCTGCCGGTGGTCTGTGCACCCTGTGGGGGTCTGTACCGGCCTGCCGGGGGGCTGTGCCGGCCTGCCGGGGGGCTGTGCTGATGTCCGGGGGTCTGTGCAAGCATCGTCCGATGGGACTACAAGTCCCATCTGGCGATGCCTGCTACCATGACAGTGATTGACACATTAGCCAATGATGGGACAGTAGTAGTCCCATCATCCGGCTAATGTGTTAAATGTTAAAAAAAAAAAATACTACATACATACTACATGCTACATACATACTACATGCTATATACATACTACATACATACTACATACATGCTACATACATGCTACATACATGCTGCATGCTACATACATACTGCATACATACTACATACATACTACATGCATGCTACATGCATGCTACATACATACATGCATGCTACATACATACTACATGCATGCTACATACATAGTACATGCATGCTACATACATACTACATGCTACATACATACCACATACATACTACATACATACTACATACTACATATATACTACATGCATGCTACATACATACTACATGCTACATACATACCACATACATGCTACATACATACTACATATATACTACATACATACTACATACATACTACATGCATGCTACATACATACTACATGCATGCTACATACATACTACATGCTACATACATACCACATACATACTACATACATACTACATACTACATATATACTACATGCATGCTACATACATACTACATGCTACATACATACTACATGCTACATACATACCACATACATGCTACATACATACTACATATATACTACATACATACTACATACATACTACATGCATGCTACATACATACTACATGCTACATACATACCACATACATACTACATACATACTACATACATACTACATACCACATACATACTACATATATACTACATGCATGCTACATACATACTACATGCTACATACATACCACATACATACCACATACATGCTACATACATACTACATGCATACTACATACATACTACATGCATGCTACATACATACTACATGCTACATACATACCACATACATACTACATACATACTACATACATACTACATGCTACATACATGCTACATATATACTACATGCATGCTACATACATACTACATACATACCACACACATACTACATACATGCTACATACATACTACATATATACTACATGCATGCTACATACATACTACATACATACTACATGCATGCTACATACATACTGCATGCTACATGCATGCTACATACATACTACATGCTACATACATACCACATATATACTACATACATACAATACATTCATACAATACATACATAGACATACAGTACATATAACATAGAGTAACATACTTACCAATACTTGTCACATTGTTCCCCGAAGCCATTGTCTTTTCCGGAATAAATATTAACATAACAAACCACAAAAATACTCACCCACGATCCGAAGCAGTCCACGAGTGTGTCCCACGACGATCTTGGGTAGAGAACTGCAGCATCAGATGATGCTGCCGTTCTCTACGGGCTGCAGGAATCCAATGACGGAAGGTAGGTATCCTTCCGCACTGTATTCCTCCGCCACTTAAAAAAAAAAAAGTCCCTAGTCTCACTTTATGCCATTGCTGTGTGGGAATTTCCCACACAGCAATGGCATAAAGTGAGACTAGGGACTTTTTTTTTTTTAAGTGGCGGAGGAATACAGTGCGGAAGGATACCTACCTTCCGTCATTGGATTCCTGCAGCCCGTAGAGAACGGCAGCATCATCTGATGCTGCAGTTCTCTACCCAAGATCGTCATGGGACACACTCGTGGACTGCTTCGGATCGTGGGTGAGTATTTTTGTGGTTTGTTATGTTAATATTTATTCCGGAAAAGACAATGGCTTCGGGGAACAATGTGACAAGTATTGGTAAGTATGTTACTCTATGTTATATGTACTGTATGTCTATGTATGTATTGTATGAATGTATTGTATGTATGTAGTATATATGTGGTATGTATGTAGCATGTAGTATGTATGTAGTATGTATGTAGCATGCATGTAGCATGCAGTATGTATGTAGCATGCATGTAGTATATATGTAGTATGTATGTAGCATGCATGTAGTATATATGTATGAATGTATGTAGCATGTAGTATGTATGTAGTATGTATGTGGTATGTATGTAGCATGTAGTATGTATGTAGTATGTATGTAGCATGCATGTAGTATGTATGTAGTATATATGTAGTATGTATGTAGCATGTAGTATGTATGTAGCATGCATGTAGTATATATGTAGTATGTATGTAGCATGTAGTATGTATGTAGCATGCATGTAGTATATATGTAGTATGTAGCATGTAGTATGTATGTAGCATGCATGTATTATATATGTAGTATGTAGCATGTAGTATGTATGTAGCATGCATGTAGCATGTACTATGTATGTAGCATGCATGTAGTATATATGTGTTATGTATGTAGCATGTAGCATGCATGTAGCATGCATGTAGTATGTATGTAGTATGTATGTAGTATATATGTGGTATGTATGTAGCATGTAGTATGTATGTAGCATGTAGTATGTATGTAGCATGTAGTATGTATGTAGCATGCAGTATGTATGTAGCATGCATGTAGTATATATGTAGTATGTATGTAGTATATATGTAGTATGTATGTTGCATGTAGTATTTATGTAGTATGAATGTAGCATGTATGTAGCATGTATGTAGTATGTAGTATGAATGTAGCATGTATGTAGTATGCATGTTGTATGTATGTAGCATGTAATTTTTTTTTTTTTTTTTTTTTTACATTCAACACATTAGCCGGATGATAGGACTATTACTGTCCCATCATTGGCTAATGTGTCAATCACTGTCATGGTAGCAGGCATCGCCCGATGGGACTTGTAGTCCCATCGGACGATGCCTGCACAGACCCCCGAAGCCTGCACAGCCCCCCGGACAGTCGGCACAGACCACCGGCAGGCCGGCACAGCCCCCCGGCAGGCCGGCACAGCCCCCCGGAGCCTGCACAGACCACCGGCAGGCCGGCACAGCCCCCCGGCAGGCCGGCACAGCCCCCCGGAGCCTGCACAGCCCCCCGGCAGGCCGGCACAGCCCCCCGGCAGGCCGGCACAGCCCACCGGAGCCTGCACAGACCACCGGCAGGCCGGCACAGCCCCCCGGCAGGCCGGCACAGACCACCGGAGCCTGCACAGACCCCCTGGCAGGCCGGCACAGCCCCCCGAAAGGCCCGTACAGACCCCAGAGAGGCTGTACAAGGGCAGGAAAGGGTTTTTCTTATTCCGATACCGGAAGTCCCATAGACTTGAATGGGACTTCCGGTATCGGAATCGGCGATACCGATACTTTTTTTAAAGATCGGCCGATACCATCCGATACGATACTTTGAAGTATCGGACGGGATCGCTCAACTCTAATCAAGATAAAAAATCCACCTACTTTCTTCTCTAGACATTTGATGGATAAAGTTCCCTTTTCTCCAACTCTTTTCAACTATATACTGCACTATACTAGCTGTTTCCAGCCAGCTAATGCTCGGCACGCTCATTGCTATCTAATTAATGCTGCTGGTGATTAAACTAAAGTAAATAATGACAACATTCAATAGCGCTTACACAGGTGGTAAATTAAATTAAAATGAAGTTAATAACAATAAAAATCATTAAAAATCTGAATAATACTAATGATACATTTTATTCACAGTGTAAAATCAAAAGCAAACTGGATTCAGTAAGATGTGCGTTTTTTATTCATTCCAGCATCTAAACAAATTTCATAACGAAACATAAATTAAGTTAAAATTTCTCTGTAAGCACAATTAAATGTATAGTCATTTTCAAAGATCTTTCCTTGACTTCTACCAGGTACAATTTGAACTGAAAGACCTTTACAACTTGTTACTCTAGAGAATGCAGTGTATAATTGACCATGTGTGAATACAGGATCAGGTAGGAGAACGCCAATCTTATTGAATGTGGTGATGTGGTGGGGGGGCGGGATTATGTGTGGTGATGTGATGGGGGTGGGATTATGTGTGGTGCTGTGGTGGGGGTGGGATTATGTGTGGTGATGTGGTGGGGGGCAGGATTAGGTGTGGTAATGTGGTTGGGGGCGGGATTATGTGTGGTGATGTGGTGGGGGGCGGGATTATGTGTGATGATGTGGTGGGGGGGCGGGATTATGTGTGGTAATGTGGTGGGGGGTGGGATTATGTGTGGTGATGTGGTGGGGGCAGGATTATGTGTGGTGATGTGGTGGGGGGCGGGATTATGTGTAGTGATGTGGTGGGGGGCAGGATTATGTGTGGTAATGTGGTGGGGGCGGGAATATGTGTGGTGATGTGGTGGGGGAGGGATTATGTGTGGTGATGTGGTGGGGGCGGGATTATGTGTGGTGATGTAGTTGGGGGCGGGATTATGTGTGGTGATGTGGTGGGGGTGGGATTATGTGTGGTGATGTGGTGGGGGCGGGATTATGTGTGGTGATGTGGTGGGGGGCGGGATTATGTGTGATGATGTGGTGGGGGGGCGGGATTATGTGTGGTAATGTGGTGGGGGGGCGGGATTATGTGTGGTGATGTGATGGGGGTGGGATTATGTGTGGTGCTGTGGTGGGGGTGGGATTATGTGTGGTGATGTGGTGGGGGGCAGGATTAGGTGTGGTAATGTGGTTGGGGGCGGGATTATGTGTGGTGATGTGGTGGGGGGCGGGATTATGTGTGATGATGTGGTGGGGGGGCGGGATTATGTGTGGTAATGTGGTGGGGGGGCGGGATTATGTGTGGTAATGTGGTGGGGGGTGGGATTATGTGTGGTGATGTGGTGGGGGCAGGATTATGTGTGGTGATGTGGTGGGGGGCGGGATTATGTGTAGTGATGTGGTGGGGGGCAGGATTATGTGTGGTAATGTGGTGGGGGCGGGAATATGTGTGGTGATGTGGTGGGGGAGGGATTATGTGTGGTGATGTGGTGGGGGCGGGATTATGTGTGGTGATGTAGTTGGGGGCGGGATTATGTGTGGTGATGTGGTGGGGGTGGGATTATGTGTGGTGATGTGGTGGGGGCGGGATTATGTGTGGTGATGTGGTGGGGGGCGGGATTATGTGTGATGATGTGGTGGGGGGGCGGGATTATGTGTGGTAATGTGGTGGGGGGGCGGGATTATGTGTGGTAATGTGGTGGGGGGTGGGATTATGTGTGGTGATGTGGTGGGGGCAGGATTATGTGTGGTGATGTGGTGGGGGGCGGGATTATGTGTGGTGATGTGGTGGGGGGCGGGATTATGTGTGGTAATGTGGTGGGGGCGGGAATATGTGTGGTGATGTGGTGGGGGAGGGATTATGTGTGGTGATGTGGTGGGGGCGGGATTATGTGTGGTGATGTAGTTGGGGGCGGGATTATGTGTGGTGATGTGGTGGGGGTGGGATTATGTGTGGTGATGTGGTGGGGGCGGGATTATGTGTGGTGATGTAGTTGGGGGCGGGATTATGTGTGGTGATGTGGTGGGGGTGGGATTATGTGTGGTGATGTGGTGGGGGGCGGGATTATGTGTGTTAATGTGGTGCGGAACCGGCATAGGGAATGTTAGGAGCGTTAGGGACACTGACTCAGGGGAGTGCAGTGTCCCCACGTTCCCCATTCCGTATTGCAGGTGCCACACTGGGCGCCGCTCAGGATCCTTTAGCCCTGGCACACCCTACACCTATCCCTTGCTAGGGAGCTGGGTGGCACAGGCACTGGCCCCACCGCTGCACTAACACCAACATGAGGAAAAGTGACAAACAGGGAAACACTTAGCTTTGCTCTGATGCACTTGCTCATGGCAACAGAGTCCAACACCTGAGTGTATCTTCCTCCCACCATGTCCAACACCTGGGTGCAGCTATACAGCAACAGCATCCAGCACTGAGTGCCGCCTTGGAGCAACAGAGTCCAGCACCTGAGTGCAGCTGTCCAGCAACTGAGTCCAGCAAACTGAGTGCAGCTCTACACCATAGCTGCCACTCCACCAAGCTTTGCAGGAATTCTTCACTGACACCATAGCTGCCACTCCCCCATGCTTTACACGTACTCCTCGCTGACACCATGGCTGCCACTCCAGGACTCTGAATGAGCCACCCTGGACTCTCCTCCAGCTTCCCATCCAGCTCCTTCCTTCACCCAGGATGGTTGGAAAGCCAAACAATAATAATATCACCAACCGTGATTACCACACCTGACACTCTTTTATAGAGCAATCACACCTGTTTTATAATTACGTGCAACACTCTAACCACCACCGGGGGCAAATTATCTCTAACAACACCAGTGCAATGACCATACTGGCCACCAGGGTAAAGCTATCTCTAAGCACAAGTGCAATGACCATACTGGCCACCGGGGACAAAACCAACCCTGAGCAAAACAGCTCTCAGGAAAAAAAAAAGGTTACTTGTGCATTTAATTTGTCAGATTCACCCTGCATCATTACACAAGGAATCCTAACATCTAAACAAAGGGAGCGTCTCTGGATAGATGAACCAACAGTGGCAGGGATCTTTTTACTTCCTAAGATACACAAGGACCCAGTGGCCTCTCCAGGTAAACCGATTGTCTCTGGGATTAATAACATTTTTGACCCCATATGTAGACTTATCAACTACTATCTGAGACTCGATGGAGTCAAATTGGATGCTGATATGTGTCTAGTCGGTCACTATACACCTCGATTCGACACAAAGATGGTGTACAGGCAGTCCAATTTTTCTTGGAATCCAGCAGCCTAGTCAGAGATCTATGTGACTTTCTCATTAAGGCCCTGCAGTTTGTTCTAATGCACAATATTTTCACGTTCAGGGATGTCCTCTACTTGGAGCTCCAAGGGACTGCAATGGGGCATCTTGTGTGCCCTCATATGTGAACCTCTTCTTGTGGCTGTGGGAGAGAAACGTCTTTCCATCCATTCCCAAGGTATTAGTTACATGGGACTCAGGACGATCTGGACTCTTTTTCCAATCATCTCAATGTCAATGAATTTATTATCAAATTGACTTACAAATGTGGCAGGCATCTTATGGAATTTTGGGGTATTTCCATTAAGGTGGATTGTTCCAGGAATATCCAGACAAACCTGTTCCACAAAAGCACAGCATTTGAGACATCTATTGAACAACGTCCCGATTGGGCAATTCCTGAGGGCCAGGAGTATATGCTCCAATAATTCCCTTTTTGAGAAACAGGCTGAAGATTTATACATGCAGTTCAGTGATCATAGCTATAGCAAAAAATCAATCAGCCAAGCCTATACCAGAACACGCTCAAGTGATCGGAATGATAATCTGAGAAATAAATCCATTAAAGAAAATTTGACGAACTGCAAGGTACGATGCATACTGAACTTTAATTCTTGGAGTGATGATATGTATAAAATATTGCAAAACACTGGCCTGCTTTATCCCTGGACAAAACATTGTCAAAGTTTATTGACAATACCTCAGGTTTAACCTATAGGAGAGCTCAAAATTTACAGGACCAACAAGTGCATAGATGCCATAAAGGTGAAACTACAAGATATCATTTTGGCTCTAAAGGCCCAGCATGAGGTTGTTCCCTCTGTGGGAAGTGTGTAGCATGTAAAAATGTGGATACAGCCAATGAATGTCAATTCAGACTCGAGTAAGAAATGTATCACATATAATATAAACTGTACCACAAAAGCAGTGATTTAACACGCTGCTTGCCCATGTGAATTTATATCCATAAAATTTAGAAGATGCATTTATGAGCATGTCCTTAAAATAGAAGGAGCAAGACTTGAGGATGACCCTACCACACTTAAGCCTATCCCTCCTCACTTCAAAGTAGTGCATACCTGAGATTCTACAGGACTACACTTTAAGGGAATTAATAGGGTCTTCATTGGTCCACGTGAAGGCAACTGGAAACACCTTCTTGCACAGAAAGAAACCAAATGGATTTATAAATTGAATACTATCTCTCCATTTGTTCTAAATGATCAGAATAGTTTTGTACCATTTTTTATATGAATTGATATGCAACCTCTGAAGTCTTCTTAATAATTACATACGGATCTGGAATTCATATATCTTTTTCCTGCTGCCTGATCCCTTTTTGAATGCTGCTCCTGCACCTCTCTGGCGCTCTGGCACTTGTTTGCACTTTATATTTCTAAATGTATATTGATCTACATATTCACATACCTGCGTTCATGTATACTGTATGTATGTGTAGTTTTTTATATGTTCTCCGTCGGTGTTTTTCTTTTTTATATAAGCCTGTGTTCTCTTATTTATGTGCTGGTACTCTTTTCCATACATGTGTGCTTATGCTTATTTACAGTTGTGCTCAAAATTTTACATACCCCGGCAGAATTTTTGCTTTCTTTGCCTTTTTTCAGAAAAGGTTATTGAAAACACCAAAACTTTTTCTCCACTCATGGTTACTGGTTGGGTGAAGCCATTTATTGTCAAACTACTGTCTTTTCTTTTTTTAAATCAAAATGATAACCCAAAACATCCAAATGACCCTGATCAAAAGTTCACATATCTCATTTCTTAATAACCTGTATTGCCCACTGTAACATCAATGACAGCTTGAAGTCTTTTGTGGTAGTTGTGAATAAGGTTCTTTATGTTCTCAGATGGTAAAGCTACCCACTCTTGGCAAAAAGCCTCCAGTTCCTGTAAATTCCTGGGCTGTCTACCATGAACTGCACTCTTGAGCTCTCCCCAGAGTGGCTCAATGATATTGAGGTCAGGAGACTGAGATGGCAACTACAGAACCTTCACTTTGTTCTGCTGTAGCCAATGCCAGGTCGACTTGGCCTTGTGTTTTGTATCACTGTCATGTTGGAATGTCCAAGTACATACCATGTGCAGCTTCTGGGCTGATGAGTGCAAATTTGCCTCCAATATTTGCTGATAATGTGTTGCATTCATCTTTCCTTCAACTTTGACCAAGCTTCCTTTGTGTTTGGAGCTCACACATCCCCAAAAACATCAGCCATCCACCTCCATTCTTTACAGTAGGAATGGTGTTCCTTTCATCATAGGCCTTGTTGACCTCTCTCCAAATGTAACATTTATGGTTGTGGACAAAAAGTTCAATTTTGGTCTTGTCACTCCAAATTATCTTGTTCAAGAAGTTTTGAGGCTTGTCTCTGTGCTATTTTGCATATTGTAGCTGATATACTTTGTGGCATTTGCACAGTAATGGCTTTCTTCTGGTCACTCGACCATGTAGCCCAGTTTGAATGCTGCTGACTGGCATTATCAATTCCGGGGATATCTTTTTGTATCCCTTTCCTGTTTTATACTGTTCAACAACCTTTCCCTGTAGATCAGTTGACAATTATTTTGCTTTCCCTATGGCTCACAATCCAGAAATTTCAGGGGCTGAATGAAAGATGCAAGAGAATGTCTGGATACCAGAAACTCACTCAGCTTTTATGCACACACTGATTACAAGCAAACAGGTCACAGGTGAGGATGTTACCTTTAGTAGCCATTCAAACCCATTATGTGTCAACTTATGTTGTCAGGCCAAAATCACTAGGGTATGTGAACTTTTGATCATGGTCATTTGGATGTTTTGGGGTTTCATTAGCGTTTAAAAAAGAGAAAACACAGTAGTTTTACAATAAATGGCTTCACCCAACCACTTACCATGAGTGGAGAAAAAGTTTTGATGCTATCATTCATATTCTCTGAAAAAAGGCCAAGAAAGCAAAAATTCTGCAGGGGTATGTAAACTTCAAAGCACAACTGTATTATTTATTATTTCTTATATCAATGTTTTATTTATCTATATTATTTTCTGCATATATGTCTATTTGATGTACTTTGACTCTATATGTCTATTGAGTCACATTTTGTCACCTTACTCCCTTTCTTTTATGTTTACCAACTACAGTATATATTTGAGTATAAGCCGACCCGAGTATAAGCCAAGGCACCTACTTTTACCATGGAAAACTGGGTAAGCTTATTGACTCGAGTATAAGCCGGGTATGCATCATCCCCTCATCCCTGTCCTGGTATGCATGGCTCCCCCAGTCCCTCTCATTGTACGCACAGCTCCCCCATCCCTGTCATAGTATGCATGCCTCTCCCATTCCTGTCACTGTATGCATGCCTCCCTGTTCCTGTCATTGTATGCATGCCTCCCCAGTCCCTGTCATTGTATGCATGGCTCCCCGGTCCCTGTCATTGTATGGATGGCTCCCCAGTCCCTGTCATTGTATGCATGGCTCCCCGGTCCCTGTCATTGTATGCATAGCTCCGCAGTCCCTGTCATTGTATGCATGCCTCCCCCATCCCTGTCATTGTATGCATGCCTCCCCTGTCCCTGTCCTGGTATGCATTGAAAGAAAAACAAGCAAACATCCTACTCACCTACCTGCGCGCCCTGGGTGCTGGTGTGACACCCCAGAGTCCGGTTGTCACAGTGACATTATCTCCCTCTAATGGGTTAAGTCATGCTTGGAGGCAGAAAGGGACCCCCATGCCAGGCAGCATAGATTAAATCACTATTTCCTGCTGCTTGTCATAAAAGGGAGATGCCTTATAAATTCTGGCCAGCAGAGGGGGTTGGTGAGTCAGCTAGAAGTCAGCTGAGGGAGTTGTCATGGAAATGAAGTAGCTGTGAGCTGTGAGGAGAAAGGAAAAATGACAGTTAAACGTGAGGACGTGAGGTAAAAGGATCTTTCTGGACGATCCTGTCAGTTCAAGACAGGCAGCTGATCTGACAAGAGGAAAAGGACACAAGCAGAGACTGAGAGATTCTAGGGAAGCTAAAATACTGCATATAGCAGACCCCTGAGTGAAGCGCTAATAAAGAGAAAAGGGACATCAGAGTTCTAGGCTGACAGGAACTGTACGTCCTGATAGCCGAATCTCAAAGTACAGGGGATTGTAAATTCCTGTGCACATTAATTACCTGAGGGCACAACAGCGGATAAGGAGCCCGAGGCCAACGGTGAAAAGAACGGTACCCATGGAACAGGCTCATGCTGACAGCCATACAGGTTAGTGAGACCATCACGAATAGAGGGTCGCAGCATTGTTATATACAGCGGAGAACCACACACAAAGCGCAGAAAGGAAGGTCCTAAATCCCCACCTGGCAAGGTGGATCCCCTGATTGCCTCCAGGCGAGCCAGACTCATTACATCACCTGTATGTGGTACTCCGGACTGCAACCTATTACCAGTAAAAGGTAAAGAAACTGCACCTCTCTGTGTCTTTCTCTCATTTCTCTGCATCCCAACGTTTACAGCCATTTTTACTATTTATTTAACATCTTTGCCCTCGGACTACAGCCCTACCTGTGGAGGGCTACAACATCATAGCTGCGCCCAACATCCATCCCAGAGAAGCAACACCGCAGCGCGGGTCACCTCTGACTAGAATACCACAGGTGGCATCACGTATTTCACCATCTAATAACTTTATTTTCATTTTTACCACATAAATACCACACAACTTTCCCCTATTTTATTACTGGACGCCTCTGTGCCACGGACCGGGTCGCCGCCGCCGTGACACCGTCCCTCATGGATGTCGACAGGCCCGGTACCGAGTACCACCAGACCCCGTGGGGCACTCCAACTGGCATCACGAACAGGATTTAGCGAGCCTAGCAAAGCTGGGTAAAGGAGCCTGGCAAAGCTGGGTACTGTGCGCCATAGACTTTATTAAATTGAGTGCTAGAGACTTTAATGCGCTTTCAAATAACTGCCATTACTGTGTCACACAGTGCGTGCGAGCAGAGAGGGGCATGTCAGTGAAGCTAGAGCTGCTCTCTATTGTGAGCAAGTGAAAAACAGGAAGAAAAAAATGCCCAACGCAGGTGAAGATTCAGCGGTGGTCACAGCTGCAGCCTCAATAATGCCGCTATCAATGCCATATATACCAGGAGCAGCCTGGTTACCACAGTACTCAGGGGAGTCGCACACCCTGAGCAATTTTAAAGAAAGACTATGTACTTTGTTCCAAGTGTACCCCCTGTCAGAGAGCCAAAAAGTCAATATCCTATCTGGCAAGTTAACTGGTGCGGCTCAGAGGGAAGTAAAGTCCTGACGGGACACTGAAAAAAGAACTGCAAAACAAATCTTAGCCAGACTGAAAGACACTTTTGATAACCTTACTGCAACAGAGATAGAAATGAGATTTTTTGGGTGCAAACAGAGAGTGCAGGACAGTATACGGGACTATGCCCTTAAACTTCAGGAGGCACTACGGGCTGTAAAGCACGTTGATCCTAAGAGCGTGCAAGATGAAGATAGATTATTAACAGAGCAGTTCATAGAGGGACTCCAGTCTAACAATCAAAGGACACAGCTGCGCATAATGGCCTTACAAAATCCTGATCTGGACTTTGCACACTTTAACACTAGAACTACTGTACTCGTGACACCTACTAGAACTACTGAATGTAGTCATTTTGACTACTGACTTGTTTTCGTTTATTATTAGAGTTTCATTTGTGGTTATTTATTAATAATTATATTTTTTGAATGTATTATTATTGTGAGATCCAACAGTAATGCTTTGGAATGTTTTTTTTCTGATTTTTTTTCATATTTTTCTACAGGAAATAACAAAAGTAAACTTAGTAAAACAATAATAATAGACGTTTTAAAATAATTTATTATTAAAGTGCACACATATAAACAACAACTCAAGAACAACAAGCAGAGAAAATGTAAGTGAAGGAGAAGAAAAATGAAAATATGGCGCAGAATCTCAATAAAACCGACCAACCGTTATTATGAAGTACAACCGGTAACTACCTGGTAAGTTTTCTCCAATCTCAAGAGGTTTCCATTGAATACTATCAGCTGAAACTAGTATTCCTGGAGATTCGCCTTCTGTGGTGTTGGTTGCATCGCCTTCGCCACCATCATCTTCTGTTGTGGATACATATCTGGGAAGTTTTGCAGATTTTTTCTGTCCACGACCGGGAGGATGGTCGCGAGGCAACATCAATGCATGAGCCTGATCCCCAGTTGATGAGCTTGCAACGTCTGTCAAAAAAGTTGATGAATATTTAGAATTTTTGTTTAGTAACTCAGTGTGTGAAAGAACAAATAAATACACGTAACTACTTACCTTCCAGATTTGTTTCTTCTGAGTCTTCAGATTCACTCGAAATGTTTTGAGGATTGAAATCTTCATCACTGTCCGTATCAATTTGAGTATCCTGACATTCGGATTCTGATTCATCCTCTGGTATGGATTGCAAAATAGCCAGAATATCTTCAGGCTTTACCGCACGTCTTCAAGCCATATTAGTAAATTGGAGAAATTCCACTTGAGAGTTCACTGGTTCACTGCTGAAAAATAGAAATTAAATGAAAACTATAAGGCTACTTTCACACATCAGGTTTTCGGCGTCAGGCGCGATCCGGCGTCGTGCCGGAATGCCGGATCCGGCAAATGTTTTGTAAAACCTGAAGTGCCGGATCCGGTTTTCTGCCGGATCCGTCTTGTTCTTGACAGACAAAACCGGATCCGTCTCATCCGGTTCATCCGTTTTTCTATCCGTTTTTCTATCCGTTTTTCGACGGATTACGCCGGATCCGGTTTTTAAAATTGACCCTTGTGGCCTTCCGAATGGGATTGGCTACTGGAAAACTAGATATAGCATGTTCCTACAGCCCTTCTTTGACAGGTTGTAGAGAAGAAAGTGCAGGTTGGAGAGAAGAGCAAGTTACTGGCGAAGATGGATGTTGTCATTGGAAATATTACCACTAGAAGTTCTGTGACGGTTTCAGGGACAATTTTCCACTATACTTTATGTCACCTCAAGGCAGAGTACACTGGGATGACAGAGTGTGAGAGATTTTTGCCCTAAACTTGTGTACCTTCTGGACCAACAATATATACCTTTGCCAACCAAAGTTGGCTATCTTGTCATGGTCTTACTATTTTTACCTTTAGGCCACAGGTGTGTACCTGGTTGTGTTTTATGCAAAGTATTTCACCTTTTAACAAAAGTTGTGTACATTGGTAGGAAATCACCAACAATAAACACAACTTTTTCGGTGAAATACTTTGCTTCAAACACAACCAGGAACACAACTGTGGCAAAAAGCTAAAATTTACCCACAGTTATACCTGGTTTTGAATACCTTTTTACCTTTGAAATACCCTGTATTTAACCTTTTTTTAAAACATAGTTCGCCGCAGAAAGAAATGACAGACAACCATTGTGAAACGATAATTTAACTTTTATTTAAATTTTTTTTTTTTTGTAAAATGTTTTTAAAGTGCAAAAAACTTTTTTAATAAAGGTTTTAAACCCAATGGGCATTTTTATTACAAAAAACACACATTACAATTCTGTGTACTGTGGGGTGGAAATACTGCTGGAGGGGCTGCGGGACACTTCGACACTGGGTGTGTGGAGAGAGGACTGGGATCGTGGTGGGGAAGGAACAGTTAGAGGTGAAGGTGTGGAAAAAACTACAGAATGGGTGGACATGTGGGAAGCAGAAGAGGTGGTGGGTGGTGGAGTGGAGGGTTGGGCAGGGACTGTAGGAGCAGATGATGTTGATGTAAAGTTGTATGGGGAAGGAGTTTGGTACGGAGAAGGAGTTTGGTACGGGGAAGGAGTTTGGTACGGGGCAGGTTGCTGGAAGTGGGGAGATGACTGGTACTGGGGAGGTTGCTGGTACTGGGCAGGTTGCTGGTATGTAGTAGGAGGGGGAGGATGGAAAGTGGCTGGAGGGGGTGCAGATGTAATAGGAGGGGGAGGATGGAAAGTGGCTGGAGGGGGTGCAGGTGGAGGAACTACAGTGGTGGGAGGTGGAGGTTGGGAGGTAACCTGCTGTAGAGCACCGTGGCACGAATGCATTACATGCATCTGCTGGGTAGGAGATAGTGTTGCCATGCGCTCCACAACAGACCTGAAAAAGGTGTGGTTTGGCGAAGATCTTGCTTCTGAATGCATGGTTTGCAGAAGTGTCTTCACCTCCAGAATGCTGGAGTTGATCTGCTGAAAGCCTGCGGAGATTTGCTCTGACAAGACTTTGAGACAGTTTTGGAAAGATGCATTCAGATGCAATAACTCTTGCGCATAACTCTTTTCCTGACCCCTCTGCCGCTGCCGCCCAGTACCCGCAGGTGTACTAGAGGCGGCAGGGGCAGAAGGGTGGGGTAAAGGGAAAGCGATCTCCTCACCAGCAGCTTCATGTAATGTAGGCGGCCACGATGCTCCTGTGCTGGTGGATGGGACAGATGGGTCGAATGTGTGGGAAGGCTGGGAAGGTGCAGATGTACCGGGGCGGTCGAAGTGTCCCTCGGTGCCGGTCTCCTCAGGGATCGCCTCAGAAGGGTCCAATCGTGCAGGCTCCCGAGTGCTGCTCACCGTGCTGTGGAATAAAGAGAAAAAAAAACAATTAAAATACTGACATGGTATGGCCCTGGCTGAAAAAAAAAAGTTACATCTAACATTTTTTTCACATGTGGTGTGTAATATTTACCTTCTGGTGAGCATTGTTTCCCGGAGGAACGGCAGGGCTTGTGCGTACTTGTACTTGCTCCTGCGTCCTCCAGATCCACTCGGGGCCCGCATCTCTTTATTGAACTCCTTCTTGAAACGATCCCTCACAGACCGCCACCGATTCACAATTCTGTTCCCTGAAACGAGAAAGGAGTGGTTAGTATACAACATCAGTGTTTCACAAACTCCAGTCCTCATGGTCCCCAGGGGTCATGTTTTCAGGATTTCCATAGTAAATAGAAAAAATCCTGAACACATGATCCGTGGGGACCACGAGGACTGGAGTTCGGGAAACACTGGTTTACATCAAGCAACCGTTACTGTATATACTTACGCTCTTTAATCTGGGCCCGAGCTTCGAGGTCCTCCCAGCGGCCCACAAGGAGAGAACAGATTTCCTCCCAGAGTCGTCGGGTAATGATCAGGTCAGCGTGGCGGCGGTCAGCCATATTCCAGAGCGGCTCCCTTTCTCTGACGAGATTGATGAGGCGGTCCACATCAATCCCTCCATCCTCACCGTCAGAGTCGGGAGCACGCTGTGAAGGCTGTTAAAGAAAAAGACAAAAATAACATAATTAGCCTCCACAAAAGAAATGGAATAAAAAGTGCAAAAAAACAAAGCAAAAATATTTATACTTACACGCTGGTGACCGCCGCGTTGCTGTCGTAGACGACCCTGGGAGGCACTGCGAGGACCTCTTGGCCGAGCACCAGATTGGGAAGACTAGAGAAGAAAACAAAAAATGTTATGTCTTTGGATGTAGGCATTTGTTTGCTGTGTGTGGTCTGCAGAACATTGTTTTCTATGTGTTGTGTGTAGTGTGATGTTGTGTTTCTGCGTTTGATGCAAAAAACTTACGAATTGTGAGCCCACTCCAGGTGTCTGTCCACCCCTTCCTTCTTCTTCTGGGAGCTCCTCTTCATCTTGTGATTCCTGTTTTGAAATAAAAGGCAATGAATAGACATATATTACAGAGATGATGGATTTTGGAAATAAAAACTTACCGTCAAACGCTGACGATGCGAGGGAGGGCTCCCAGAAGAAGATGTGCTGTCCTGTTGATGGCCAGACTCCATGGCTGTGGGTGTTGCTGCTGCCAGTGATGCCATTTCTGCTGCTGCTGCTGCATCTCTTTGGCGGCTGTTGAATAAAGAGAAACAAAGGGCCAATGAATATCTTGATATTCCATGGCCCTAGTTTGGAGGAATGGGGGATTTGATAATTACCGTCTCTCATCTGCTTCTGGACTCCCCTCCCGTTCAGCATGCTGCTCCATTTGGGGTGGTGCTGATGGTGCTGCTGCTGCAGATGTCTGCTGCCTTCTCCTGCTCCTGGTTCTTGGCTTGGGTGGCATGTTGGGTGTGGCTGAGGGTCCCATTGTCTTGCTTTTATATATCTCCTGTGGGCAGAGCTACTGAGCATGCTCAGACCAAAAAAACCGGATCTGGCCACCGGATCCGGCTTTCGCCGGATCCGGCGCATTGCGGCGCTTATAGGCTTTCATTGTGTGAAAAAGCCGGACGTGCCGGATCCGGCGGGTACGGCTTTTTCACCGGAGACAAAAAACGTTACAGTAGACGTTTTTTCCAGACGCCGGATCGCGACACATTGCGACACATTGCCGGATCCGGCGAAAACCGGATGAAACGCATGGCCATCCGGCGCGATCCGGCGCAAATGCAAGTCAATGGGGGGGAAACCGGATCCGGCATTGCATTTCGCCGGATCCGGTTTCTGTCAAAAGCGCCGGATCGCGCCTGACGGCGAAAACCTGATGTGTGAAAGAAGCCTAAGAAATAATACATGTTCTGCCACCTTCAAACGTAGGTGGGTTGAATCAGTTGACAGACAGCTAAAGTCTTTCCTAACAATTCATTGAGGTAGATGCAGGGGGTCCTTTACAACTTTAATTGCTAGGATCATTGTAAAACTACAACAGAAAATAGCAATACTGGACATTTATACAGTATACAGTATATTCATATAACACATCATACAATGATAATCACCAGTAACATATCCCTGCTGTTCTCTTTGCTACCACTATACAAATATAATGTTCAGTCATTTTTGACTGGACCTATAAAAGTCTTGATGTTTTAGTTTATTTATACATTTTTTCACAGAATTATACTGTATGTGAACATGGTTGATCATAAACAAAAGAAAAACGAAAAAAACACGTAATTTTTATCGTTTTCGCCTCATAAACCATTACATTGCATTATTGCTATATTCATGCATATTGTCCATTTGCAGATAAAAAAATATTCTTTCTAGCTGTAAACTATAACTAATAACATCAAGCTGTATGCAAATATAGTTTTTCCCCCAAAAAATTGCTGCTTCACACTATACAGTACAAAATAATCGAATAATATGACAATAAAATGTTGTATATACCTGTAGGAGTTTTCAGAGCTCTTATGTCTGCATCTGTTGTCTTTGTCTCTCCAAGTGAAATGAAAGTAATTTACTATCCAGACTTACTGTCTACTGCTAGGACCAGAGAAAAACACCTCCCTTCGTTAGCATAAGATAAGAGCCTACAGTTTTACAAAAAAGCTCTATTCAGATCAGCATTACACAGTAATACAACCAGGTAACACAATGAAAATGTGAAAAGTTGACATCTGAATTAAACTACATCTATATGAACATCAGGGTAAATAAGATACAGTGAAAAAATTATGCACAAAACTTTACAGCAACTTTTAGTGACAAAATGACAGCAAAATATAGTAGGTAGTCAAAATGACTACCTTTAGTAGTTATAGGTGAATTTTGAAATAAATGCGCAATTTTTGCACCTAAATTATTTATTGCCACAAAATCTTTTTTAACATCCTATTTGAGGAAAAGTCACCGAGTCTCAAGCCGGAATTCCAAAAAATGTAGTCACAGAGGAGAAATACATAGTGCGAAGTAGTCAAAATGACTACCTCAGTAGTTCTAGTGTTAAGGATAGAGCCATCAGAGTGCTGCGTGAACCGAACCCTAGCAGCACAGAGCTCTCTAAGCATCCTGCATCCTCTCTAAGCATCCTGCATCCATACCAGCAGGAGACAGCATCCTTTCAAAAGACCTCTATTCAGACTAACAAGCTGTCCCAAGATGATGATTCTGCTGCAGACTTACGTCTCCAAGTCAAGGAACTAACCAAAAGTGTGGCTACACTCACAAAAACTGTGCAGTCCCTGCAAGTGACTCCAAAGAAGAAGATCCAGCTGGCCTCCAGTCCAGAAGATGTTCCGTGGCAACAGCAGAAGAGGATCCCATCGAGCAGAGGGAGAGATAGTGATCGTTACGACGAGGACGGACAACCCATCTGTTGCCGCTGCAACAAGGCAGGACACCTAGCAAGATACTGTCATTTAAACAAGCAACCCCTGGGGTAAAGGGCCAACCCCCAGGAGTAAGACGACCAGGCCCACCAAATTGGCGAGACAAGTACGTAGGAGGACGACCAGTCTTGCCTGTTGTGATTGACGGTTTTCCGATGAACGCTTTACTGGACACTGGTTCCCAGGTGACAACGATACCATATGTTCTTTTTAAGCAGTACTGGGCAGATTCAGACATTACTCATAGCCCAGATAAAGACCTTACCATTTTTGCCAGCAATGGTCAGCCCTTGCCTCAGATGAGATATAAAGAGGTGACCATCAAGATTGGCCGAGTAGAATTGCAATTGCAAGGTTTGATAATAATTGATATTGACAAACAAGAATGCCATCCTATGATCACTTTAGGCACTAATGTAATTGAAAATTGTCTTGGAGAAATTATTGCTTTGTTACAAAAGGTAGCTGAGACCGCCAGCTCCAGTCAGCCACGGGTCCTGCAAAAGGAGATCAGAGCCCTGATGCAGAGACAACAGGTAGAGCTGTCTGGTGGAGAAGTCGGCAGCGTCAGAGTAAGTGATCCTTTCCCCATTGCAGTACCTCCCAGAAGTGAAATGTTAATTTGATGCCGGGCAGCAATAGGCCTAAGGGGTCAAGATTACCAAGCCCTGGTAAAACCCATGTACTCTGATAGTAGGCCCACTATCCTGACAGCCAGAGGGGTAGTTGATGTCTGCAAGGGGAGAGTACCAATACGCATCTTAAATTGTGGGGAGTGAGAGGTCCAGTTACCCCGGTATGCCACCCTTGCTAAATTGTTCACCATCAGTTACAATGCAATCAAGACACTAGAACCCTTGCTTCCGTCTGACAAGATGGAAGAGAATGGCTTTGAAGGGCAGCAGGAGGATTGGTGTCAGCAGCTATACGTAGGCACTGACTCCACCCCTTCACACCAAAAGCATGGGGCTTACCGGGTGGCTAGAGAATTTGAACGGGTCTTCAGCAAGCATCCTCTAGATTTCGGGCAGGCAAAAGGGGTCAAACATTATATCCCCACCGAAGATCATCCACCCATTAAAGAGAGGCACCGGCCTGTACCACCAGCACACTATCAATGTGCCAAGAGTATGTTACGAGAGATGAAGGAGGCTGGGGTAATCAGAGATAGTTGTAGACCCTTGGCAGCTCCATTAGTCCTCGTTAAGAAGAAAGCCGGTACTATGAGAATGTGTGTAGACTACAGGCGGATTAACAGCATTACACATAAAGATGCGTACCCATTGCCTAGAATTGAGGAATCACTAGATGCACTGAGAACTGATAATTATTTCTCTACCTTAGATCTCACCAGTGGGTATTGGCAGGTTCCTGTGGCAGAGGCAGACAAAGAGAAGACAGCGTTTACAACACCAATGGGCCTCTGCGAGTTTAACTACATGCCGTTCGGGCTCAGCAATGCACCAGGAACATTTCAGCGGTTAATGGAATGCTGCCTTGGACATAAAAACTTTGGAACTGTTCTGCTGTACCTGGATGACATCATCATCTTCTCCAAAACCTGCGAAGACCATTTGAAGCACCTAGCCGAGGTATTCGAAGCCCTGTCAAACTTTGGCCTGAAAATAAAACCATCCAAATGTCACCTTTTGAAACCCAAGGTGGTAATACCTAGGCCATGTGGTGAACGCGGAATGTGTGGCACCCGATCCTGACAAAGTTACTGTTATCCAGGACTGGAAAAGACCCAGCACTATCCATGAAGTGAGGCAATTTCTTGGGTTAGTAGGCTACTACCGAAGATTTATCAAGGACTTCACCAAGATAGCAGCACCACTGCAAGATCTTCTAGTGGGCCAATCCAAGAAGGCCAAGAACAAAAATCTTCCGTTCGAGTGGAACAAAAGGATAGAAGAGTCCTTCACCAAGTTGAAACTGGCCCTCACGGGAGATGAGGCCCTGGCCTACCCTGACTATGACCAACCATTTGTACTTTACACTGACGCCAGCAACGTGGGATTGGGAGCAGTGCTTTCTCAAGTGCAAAAAGGCAGAGAGGGAGTGATTGCCTACGCCAACAGGAAGCTTTGTCCCACTGAGAGGAACCCCGACAACTACAGTTCCTTTAAGCTGGAGTTCCTCGCCATAGTCTGGGCGGTAACAGAGCGCTTCAAGCACTACTTGGCTTCAGCAAAGTTCACCATCTACACGGACAATAATCCGCTAACCCACCTTGAAACGGCAAAGCTCGGGGCACTTGAGCAGCGATGGATGGGCCCTGCTGTCCAACTACGAGTTCACCATCAAGTAGAGAGCAGGACATAAGAACGCTAATGCGGATGCGTTGTCCAGGATGCCCAATTCACCAGACGGGGGAGAAGATCCAAAAGAACTCGAAGAAATCAAGTTACCAGCCTTCCACCGTCCAATTGCAGCCCAGCGCTCTCAAGGAATAAGGAATAAGCGCTTTATCGTACGAGAGGTAACGTTGAACCCATTACCTCATCATGAGTGGGCAGAGACACAAAATAGTGATACAGCTGTTCGCCTAGTAAAGGAGTGCCTGGTAGAAGCTGATGCACACCCTGGTCCAGATGATCCACAGGAAGCACAGCAGCTATGGAAGGAAAGAGGCAAGCTGTTCATCTACGAGGGTAAACTGTGTCAGAGGAACATCAACTGTGGACCCACAAACTGGTCTGGCAGGTGGTTGTCCCAAAGAGGGATGCGCCAATGGTCTTAGAGGCGCAACACAATGCAGCAGGACACTTCGGTTGGAAGAAGTTGGAAATTCTACTTCATGAAAGATTCTACTGGGTTGGCATGAGGAGTTCCATTGAGAAGTGGTGCCGACAATGTGGCCCATGCAACCTGCGCAAAAAAGACCAAAACAGCCAGCGAGCCCCATTACAGCCGATCATCACAAAACAGCCGCTTGAACTGGTAACCTTGGATTACGTGAAGTGAACTCCGAGTAGGAATGGCTACACCTATGCTTTGACCATCGTGGACCATTACTCAAGGTTCTTGGTAGTCGTACCTGTTAAAGACCAAACAGCGAAGACAGCAGCCAAGTCATTTCAGCAACACTTTTGTCGACCGCACGGATACCCTGAACAAGTGCTTACTGACCAAGGTCCAGCCTTTGAGGCAGAAGTGTTTCAGGAGTTCTGTAACATGTACGGTTGCAAGAAAATCAGAACGACGCCGTACCATCCACAGACAAATGGCATGTGTGAGAAGATGAACCAGGTGGCAATTGACTTATTGAAGACCTTACCTCTGCAAGAACGAAACCAGTGGCCAGAGAAGTTGCCTGATCTGGTAGATCTATATAATCATATACCGGTAAACGCCACCAATTGAACTCCGGCCTACTTGATGAGAGCAAGACCTGGCAAGTTACCCATTGATTTGGACATGGGAGTCTTAACACCAGAGGCAACATCACTAGATGCGGACTGGGATACAGAGCGGCAGCAACAATACCACAAAGTGCAAGAATGTGTGGAGAAAAGTTTGTCCCAAGCCAGAAAGAGTCAGGAAAGAAATTACAACCAACACGCCCCTGCAGTTCCCTTGACACCAGAAGAACAAGTACTTAAAAGAAAGAGACGTGTTCACAAACTAGATGACCAGTGGGAAGCAGAGCCATACACCGTGATACCTTCATACTTTAATAACACCAAAAGTATGTATCATCAGCAAAGATGGAGGAGAAACCTTCGAAGCAGTCTCAAGAGATCGTCTAAAGATGTGCCCTGATCAATTGAAGGACAAGAAAGAAGTCCAAGACACTCCACAGCCCATAGTAGATGTGGAAGAAAAGATTCAAGCTATGCTTGGAGAATTTCCTCGGACATGGACACAGGTAAATCAGTCAATAGTGGTACCAGTACTAACCTTTCATCAGCCTACTGCACCAGATGAAGAAGAGACTCTAAATGAAATGGCTCCAGTAACAAATACCACATCTGCAGAAGAAATGCGGAAATCTGTCCCCTGCCAACAAGGAATCTGACAAACTCATGGTGAGTCTAGGAGTAGAGAGAAGGCAGTCTAGAATACCTATCTTACACAAGTCTACTTATAGCGTAGTGACTAATGCACCAACATTAGACATCAGAGAACAGGTCAGGTCATCAGAAATACCTATACTGCGTAGATCCACTCGTAGTACTAGAGGTCAGATCCCTGTCCGTTACAGATTTTACATAATGTAACTAAAGTAATAAGAATGTATAGTTGTAACCGTTAAGCATAAGAGCCTACAGAGACTTACTGTAAGAACCTTTTTAAGTATTCACAATAACCAGTTAAAGGACAATTGGGCCACAGGACTATGTGTGGTCAGAACTGTATTTGTAAATAGTTACTCCAAAAAGGCCTTTGAAATAAGCCGCTGGCGAGGCCGAAAAACAGGCCCATCTACAGAGTGCCCTGTAGCCACACCCAGGGACAACACACAAAGTGGGCTAAGGCGGTTCCCACCAAACAAACTCCAGGTACAAGCACAAAGACAATTCCTGGATGGCAGCTTAAGGACTGGTCGCTGCAGTAACTGTGCTATTGTTTTCTTTTTCTTGTCTGGTTTTTGATAATTTTTACATTTTTAAGACTTTGTAGATTTGCATTAATTGTTGTTGTTAACAATTCTTGTTATGTTTCCTTAGTCAAGGAGTACTGAACTTAACTGGGAGGGAATGTGACACCCCAGAGTCCGGTTGTCACAATGACATTACCTCCCTCTAATGGGTAAAGTCATGCTTAGAGGCAGAAAGGGACCCCCATGCCAGGCAGCATAGATTAAATCACAATTTCCTGCTGCTTGTCAGAAAAGGGAGATGCCCTATAAATTCTGGCCAGCAGAGGGGGTGGGTGAGTCAGCTAGAAGTCAGCTGAGGGAGTTGTCATAGAAATGAAGCAGCTGTGAGCTGTGAGGAGAAAGGAAAAATGACAGTTAAACGTGAGGACGTGAGGTAAAAGGATCTTTCTGGAAGATCCTGTCAGTTCAAGACAGGCAGCTGATCTGACAAGAGGAAAAGGACATGAGCAGAGACTGTGAGATTCTAGGGAAGCTAAAATACTGCATATAGCAGACTCCTGAGTGAAGCGCTAATAAAGAGAAAAGGGACATCAGAGTCCTAGGCTGACAGGAACTGTACGTCCTGATAGCCGAATCTGAAAGTACAGGGGATTGTAAATTCCTGTGCAGATTAATCACCTGAGGGAACGGCAGCGGATAAGGAGCCCTGGGCCGACGGTGAAGAGAACGGTACCCATGGAATAGGCTCACGCTGACAGCCATACAGGTTAGTGAAACCATCACGAATAGAGGGTCGCAGCATAGATATATACAGCGAAGACCCACACACAAAGCACAGAAAGGAAGGTTCTAAATCCCCACCTGGCAAGGTGGATCCCCTGAATGCCTCCAGGCGAGCCAGACTCATTCCATCACCTGTATGTGGTACTCCGGACTGCAACCTATTACCAGTTAAAGGTAAAGAATCTGCACCTCTCTGTGTCTTTCTCTCATTTCTCTGCACCCCAATGTTTACAGCCATTTTTACTATTTATTTAACATCTTTGCCCTGGGACTACAGCCCTACCTGTGGAGGGCTACAACATCATAGCTGCGTCCAACATCCATCCCAGAGAAGCAATACCGCAGCGCTGGTCACCTCTGACTAGAATACCACATGTGCTGTCACGTATTTCACCATCTAATAACTTTATTTTCATTTTTGCCACATAAATACCACACAACTTTCCCCTATTTTATTACTGGACGCCTCTGGGCTACGGACCAGGTCGCCGCCGCCGTGACACCGTCCCCCATGGAAGTCGACGGGCCCGATACCGAGTACCCCCAGGCCCCACGGGGCGCTCCACTGGCACTGCATCTCATTCCAGCCACCAGCGCCTGCAGCTCTTCCTGCCGAGCGATCATGTGATCCCGCACATTAAGGTAATGAATATCCACTCCATGCCTATGGGAGTGGAGAGTAGTGCATATTCATTACCTTAATGAGAGGAGCCATGTGATTGCTCAGCAGGAAGAGCTGCATGCACCGGCGGCCAGAATGAGAGGGCATTTTGGAGCATGATGGCATGAATTTATACACGAAAACTCCCCTGATGAGCTTTTTTACAACGAAACGCATCAGGAGAAGGGAGCAGTGATAGAATGAAGTGACCCAATGCCACTGTCCATTGGGGTGTGATCCTTCCTTGATATATGCAGCTGTGCAATGCAAACTATTTTTGAGGGGTGATGAATGAATAATGGTGGTATGTGCCGATATTTGGGAATGAGTAACATGACCAGTAAATTAATATTTATACCCCAGTTTGCCTTCTATGCTGCACACTTTATGTATTAATATGCTGCTATATTGTCTATGGGACCTGTGTATGTATTTATGAAATTACTGCAGGGTAGACCTTAATTGGTTCCTTTGAGAAATTAATTTTTCTTTATATCATAGACCACTTAAAGCATTCAATTAGGAGAATGTCTCCAATGAATCAGTAATGATGTGAATGCTTTTATAGGCACCAACAGTTTTTGAGACAGTCCTCTGTGGGGTTAATTTGTGAGGTTTAGGTATTTCCAAGTACTGTCATTTTGATAGAATCCTTGTTAAGGAATTTTTAGTGTCTCCGTATATCGCATAGAATTATATATGTGTGAATTTTTGTCTGTTCTTTGTTCCACATGCACTTTATTAGGAACCATTGGTTTCTTTTTAACTTAGTTTTGAAATAAAGTATATTAATTTTAATTGTTTGATAATTTTCAACTAGCTTGCTATATACACTATAAAAAGGTAACCTACCAGTGTCTAAACACCTCTGGATGAATCATTTCAATGTAAAATGCGCGCTGGGTGTGTTGAATGCCTGAACCTTGCTCTACTTCATTGGTAATGGATATCTTATCTTAGGCCTTAGTTATACTAAACATATGAAAAATTGGTCCGAGTCTCTCTGCCAAGAGTTGCATGAGTGTAATGGAAGTGTCTTGCGTGTACAATCCGATTTTTCACACCTAGCATCCGATTTAGATCCAAACACGGTACGATTGCTATCCGATTGCAGTGCGATTTTTAGCATGAGCTTTTACACAGAGCAATTCTCTGCCATTTACCCATCATATTCAAAGGAAATAGTCAATACATTGGTATGCGACCGTACACAACATAGACGAAATAGGAAGGATGCTAAGGCACCTCCCAGTGGGTAGGAAGCAATATATACATAATGCCTCAAAACCATTGGCTGGTGAGGAAATAGCAAGTGGACGCGCTGGACCTTTAAGAAGGCGGGAGCGCATGCGTGCCCTCAGAACATGGCTAGAGACCCAGCTAGAAGTGCCCTGGGAGCATGCGGAGCATGAGGAAGAGAGGAACCAACTGTGTTAGGGCTAGCGGAATGCACCAAGTAATAAAGGAAGATAACGAGGTGCGTTCGCAGCCCGGGGTCCACCATGCAGAGATGTTTCCTGCTGCTCGGTAATGGCGGAGGCTACATGGCAAAATAATAGAGGAGCACACATGGGTTAGTGTCACCAGATGTGTACAGGGGCGAGTTCTGTTGCTTCACAGAACTGCCTTGCCACTAAGTATAATTACCAAAGCCTGTTAACCTCACAGGGCTCGGCCGGATGAGCGCTAGTAAAAACAGTCACAGGAGGCAAAGGGTTAGAGTTGCCCCAGAGGCAAAGGTTTAGAGTCCCCCTAGACCACTAGCGCTTGGCGCCGCAGCTGCGGTGCCAGCATGAGAACAACAGAAATATATAAGTGCACCAAGTGCGCTCTGCACCGCTCTGGCGGATGCCACTAACCACCCAGACCAGGGGAGGAAAGCGCTTTACTTGCGTATGGTGCTGCACTGACGGATGCAGTCACTTTATGCGGTACAGAGGTGCCTAGAACAGAATGGCACCATATGGCACTAATTGAGGTGCTGTGAACAGGTAGCTCAGTGGCGCAAGACAATGCTACTAGTAGGCGCTGACTCTAAACCCTAAACTCTACGAGAAAGCACAACCATAGGGAGAGAGTCATAATGAGTCAGCCACCAGTCTTATGCATCCATCATCACACACACAAGTAGCAAAAATAGTCTATACTAGCTCATGGCTGAGCGGCCATGCAAGCCTTTTATAACAGCGTCCTTCTGGAACCTTCCCCGTGGATCAATTGGGAAAGCAATAAAACCTGAGCATGTGACCCCTGACCTCCAATGAGAGATTGACCCACGGGCATACTCAGTAGTCTGAAAGAAGGACTTAGTCCCAGGAGCTGTTCGCTGCTGGCTAGTGCAGGTTGTAATAGCTGACCCAGGGATGGCAGCAGCAACCAGACTGACAGCACTAGCTTGGGCAAGATGCCGGGATCGACGTCTTTGCTGAGCAGCCTCCCCTGCAGTCGGGAGTGAATGGGAGACCGCAGAAGGCAAGGCTCGGGATTTCTCCTGTGCAGGGGAAGAAACCCGTCGCCTAACAAACTGCAGCGCGGGTGAGTGAACTGACACGCCGGGAAGCCGGCGTGGTGCTAAAAGATAGTTAGATGAAAAGCCAGCAATTCAGCAGCCGCATAGTGTATAGTCACAGCAGGAGCCGACAAGATAGAATAGATGTATTAAATACAGTAAATACAAATAGAATAGGTAGATATATAGTACATATGCCTGTGACAAATCCTGTACAATTAGTAAAGTGTAGGTGCAGATTACTTTACATGTATTTAATTAAAGATATTTTTTCTGAAAAAAGTGGCGTGGGTCCTTGTGTAATTTTCGCAACCAGCAAAGGAAAGCTGACAGCTGAGGGCCTATATTTATAGCTTGCAAAGGGGGTAATACCCACATAGCTTCTCAGGCTATTAATATCAGCTCATAACTGTATACTTAGCCTTTACTGGCTATTAAAATGGGGGACCCTAAAAAAATGATGTTGGGTCCCCCTATAATTAACAACAGCAAAGGCTAAAAACATCAGCTCTCAGCCACCCCAGAAAAGAAATTCTGGCACTTATTGGGTTGATAGTTAGGGCAGTTGAATTTTCCCATGGAGCTTGCATTGATGTTAGAAAGGTGAAGTGCTTTCATTGGCTGTGAACTCACAGGACCTGTCTGATAACACAGAGAGCAGGAGAACTTTCTCACGCTTGTAGTGTGCTCACACAGAGAATAGGAGTTCACAGGAGGCATTGAGCACTTGCTGCTCAGTGTTTCTGCTGGATGACAGGATGTATGGTTGCATCATACAACCATGCAGCTAGCCATCTAGATTTAGCAGAGCTACACCCATTGTGGGACAACTGGATTATCAGCATCTCTGCGGAAAGGTGAGGAAAATTGTTGTTTTTGATTTTTAACTCTTTTGCAGATGACAGGGGCATCGATGGGATGTGCGAAGTCGTAAGTATGGTTTAATTAAAATTTATTATAGGATTCTGTGTCATTCTTTGGATTAAAGGACTTTTTCTGGGTGTCTATGTTTTCATACAATGTGACTAGGGAGATAATAATGGGGGTGTCTTCTTGATGCTTCTCCATTACTAACCTCGGGGCTTGATGTCACCTGACAATACAAAGGTGACATCAACCCCCCCAACCCTACTTGCCTTCGCTACAGGGCAATTGGGAAGAGCGAGTCTAAGTTTTAGAATTGGTGCATCTTAGAGATGCGCCTTTTCTGGGGTGACTGAAAGCTGATATTTTCAGCCTGGGGAAGGTCAGTATCCATAACCCCTTCCTATGCTATTAATATTAGCCTGCAGCTGTCTGCATAGCTTTTGCTGATTATTAATCACAGGGCGACCCTACGTCATTTTTTTAGGGTCCCCCATTTTAATAGCTAGTAAAGGATAAGTATACAGTTGTGAGCATGAGAAGCTCCATGGGTATTATCCCCTTTCGCATGCTATAAACATTGGCCCCCAGCCATCCCCTGCTGGTTACGAAAATCACACGGCATCCCACACCATTTTTTTCAGAAAATTTATCTTTTATTAGTTAAATACATGTACAGTAAGCTGCACACCCATTGTACTAATTGTATTTGTCACAGACATCTATTTATCAACCTATTCTATTTGTATTTACTGAATGTAATCCATCTATTCTATCCTGTCCGCTCCTGCTGTGATTTTACTCTACGTGACTTACTGAATTATCTACAGTATGTAACATATATACATATACTGTATATGTGTGTCACTGACATCTAAATACTGTATCTATGTATTCTATGCGTATATATCTATTCTATCTATTCTATTCTAACCTGTCACTCTGCGATTTTACTGTATGCGGCACATGAACTGCCGTCTTTTCAAAGGACACCGGTGCATAAAAATCAGAAAGCACTTGCATGGTCTAAATGCTGTGCAATTTTTTTCTCGAACTCACAGGCTTGCATTGGCGAGTCTCTGCTGAGTCTACGTGACAAATGCAGTATGCTGTAATTTTACACACATGCCGATTATGGATGAGAAAAATAAACGCTGATCTTAGTTGCCCCATAGATTAACACTGGGCCAAGTGCTATGCGATGCTTTCTCACATAGCACTTGCCCGTATTCTATGGTAGTGTGACTCTGGCCTTACTCTTATTATACAGGCATGCATGCTCTATTTGGTCTATTCCTATTATGTGTTTTCTCATTACCTTATTGCATGTGTCTGGGCTTTGCCACCTATCTTCCTCATCTGTGATTTCTCACTTCTTTATCTTCTTTTTGCCTTTCATGGCTTGGTTTTAATGTATATCTCAATAAACTTGGATTTTATAATTTCTGTTGGCCTGATTATGAAGTTGTTCTTTTTACAGTAGTTGTTTCTTATATTTATGTACTTTATGGCACAATAATAAGATCTCAGCATAGGTGTTTTTTTTTTTTTTAAGTGTTCTTATTTATACTAATTGTTTTGCTACCGATAGAAAAAAGTAATGCTGCATAAAGGCACTAGCAGAGAGAAGGAAGGTTCAGTAGCAATTGTAAGCAAATTGCTTTGCTGTGTTACTGAAAGGCTGAGCTGAATTTATTTTAGTTCCTCCCAAAATACAGGTTCTAAATTTTTTCGAGAACAGTACAGCATGATTAGCTATTCAGCAGGATAAAAAAATGCAGAACAATTCTAAAAAGCAATTAGAAACTAAGCAATTTATTATCCAGCAGTTGAATGCAATATGATACAACATTGTTTTGGGGGAAACCTAGTGTCACAGAGTGACATGACCCAATGGGTGGTCGGTCAACTAACGGCACAACTCACATACAATGGGATGGTAAATGTGAGAGGAAGGCCCTTGCGATAGAGCATGAGGGCTGGTTAGCACCTGAGCTCCAACCTGAGCCTGTCCCTGCACTCACCTAATGCCCTATGCGGGTCCTTTTCCCCCACTGCAGTCAGGATACCTTGTCCCTATTTGTCACCTAACTCGGTCCTGGCTAGTGCACTGGCCGGCAAGGAGCACTAGCCTCACCTCTGCAGATAATAAACACAGGGGGAAGTGATAAACTCCAAACGGACAAGGTAACAAAACACTAGTCTTAGCTTATGTACACCACTGCTAAGCTCCACACCGCAGATAATAACATCAACTGGACTCCAAACGCCAGACGTGGCTGACACAAGAGAAATGCTTGGCTGGTCTCCAGAAAAGACCTGTATCACCAACATTCAGCTGATGCATCAGGTTACCTTTTAAAGGATGGTGGGAGTGGTCACCACCTGCATCAGCTGACCCAGCAGCACTGCAGTAACACCTGATTGCCAGTGGGGGAAAAACTGACATTAACCCCCGATGGCCTGAAAGGAAAAAATTTTTAACTGAGAGGAACAAGAGCTGCCACAAATCCAAAAATGGATTGTGACAGTACCCCACTTTCAATAAGGGGCATCTGGACCCTCAACACCAGACTTCACCAGAAAATGACTTAAGGTGAGGAGGATGCCTCGATCCACCAGTGTTCACCTCTGCCATCACCTGATCCTCAGGTTTACGGCGAATGCAGCCCAATGTAGATGACAATAACATAAACTCTGAAGGCGCCACAAATCTCCAGAGTGCCGTCCTGTGGAATGAGTTGTGTACATGCATAACTGGGGGTAAATCGAACTGGAAAGTCCCCCCGGCTGAGAATGGCCCAATAACCCTAGAACTCCAGGTCCCAGTAGCACTCTTCCACATGATGTTTTTGGTGGACACCACACAAACTCATTCACACACAGGTCGGGACCTGAACTTTTATTGCCACGCATGCGTTTGCCACAAGATGATGAACTCTTTGAGGAACTGACAACAGAGGCATCCCCCTGTGTCACCACACTCACACCCTCACTATGCACAGAAGGAACCACCACTCTCCCCTGACACCTCCTCCTAAGGGGACTCCGACACTCAGGGTTAGCTTGTGGTGGGGGTTGAGTCTTGCCCCTACTCCCTGGAACCACATCTGCTGCCCCCACTGGAGAAGAATGGGTAGGTTGTAGAAGGACGGCAGAGAACGTAGCTCCCAAGCAGCAGTCCTTACACAACTGGTCCAAGCAGAGTACTTCCCTCGACTGCCAATCTATGACCGGGTTGTGTTTCTTCAACCAAGGGAGGCCTAAAACGATGGAAGTTGGCATTCCCTTCAAGACATAACACGACAGGGACTCTTCATGATGAGTTCCTATACGCAGGTGTATATCATCTACAACTTGGGTCACCCTCCCCTGGCTGAGTGGGACAGAGTTAATGGCTTGGATGCTTAGGCTAGTTTCACACTAGTGTTTCTGCCATCTGCGCATGGCCGCTGATAAGCCCCGCCCCCTGCCGCGCCCCCTCCTGACATCACCGCCTATTATCGCACATGGCCGCATGCGATCAGCGCACCCAATCTTTAATATAGGGTGCGCAGACCGTGAGCTGACCGTGCGCTAGTAGGATTTTTGAGTGCGCTGCGCACTTTTGAAGGTGCGCCGAGAACGCCAAAATGCAACATGCTGCTTGTAGTCCCATTGGACGATGCCTGCACACACACACAACCCCCGGCAGGCCCGCACAGACCCCCGGCAGTCGGCACAGACCCCCGGCAGGCCCGTACAGACCCTCGGCAGTCCGCACAGACCCCTGGCAGCCGGCACAGACCCGCGGCAGGCCCGTACAGACCCCCGGCAGGCCCGCACAGACCCCCGGCAGTCCGCACAGACCCCCGGCAGCCGGCATAGACCCCCGGCAGGCCCGTACAGACCCCCGGCAGTCCGCACAGACCCTTGGCAGGCCCGTACAGACCCCCGGCAGGCCCGCACAGACTCCCGGCAGACCGCACAGACCCCCGGCAGCCGGCACAGACCCCCGGCAGGCCCGTACAGACCCCCGGCAGTCCGCACACACCCTTGGCAGGCCCGTACAGACCCCCGGCAATCCGCACAGACCCCCGGCAGCCGGCACAGACCCTTGGCAGTCCCGCACAGACCCCCGGCAGTCCGCACAGACCCCCGGCAGCTGGCACAGACCCCCGGCAGGCCCGTACAGACCCCCAGCAGGCCCGCACAGACCACGCATCATAATGCGCACAGACCGCGCATCATGATGACATCATTTCAGCAGTCAATCACAGCCACAACAGTGGCTCATTGCATTATGGGAACTTCTGATTCCGGTATCCGATATTGTAAAAATATCGGTACTCGGTATCGGAATTCCGATACAGCGAATATCGGCCAATACCCGATATTTGTAGTATCGGAATGCTCAACACTACTAATGTCTAAGGAAGGCCCTTAATCATTTAACATTGGAGAGGAAGAGACAAGAAAGGGAGAGGCAGAAAGAGAGAGCTTTGCAATGTATATTTTTTCCACATGATATTCACTGATGAAACAGTGATGGTAAAAATTGAAATACTGACCAAACATTGATAAAAAAACCACTGAAGACAAATGGACCATTTTTTGCGTTTGATCAGTCACTGTTTGAAGCAAATTGCAGAGAAAAGAGATAGATTTTAGTAATTAATTACTCTGGTACTGGTTTATTTAATTAATTATCAGTCACAAGTATGTCACACCGGCCTGAGAGATTTGGGGATAGAAGATCACAGCAAATTGTGAATAGCAGATCTTCCATTTAGCATGAGTGATTGGATCCCATGTTAAATTAATTTGGTTTCTTTTGGTGGTGAAGAGGTTAGAGACCCTTTCTATGCTGATCAGAAACATGCAGCTCCATTTCAACTGCTTCTGATCTGGTCATTAACTCTTCATATAAAACCTGCCAAGACTCTGTCTTGCCAGTAAAAGCTTTTCTTCCTTCTTCATGTTCAGGAATTTCTACGTTTTTGATGATGCATATTTATGTAGCATCAAAACCGCAGAAGTCAGATGTTACAGCATAGTGGATGCATGTGTACCTGAGGAACATGCACGGAAACTGACATGTGGCATGTCTTTCAAGACAGTAGCATGTCAATTTCTCTACACAGAAATGTATTCAATAGAACTTATTGAATGTGGCAAATTCACATTGTTCAGTGAACACATGCGGATTTACCTGCATTCAATAGAAGGCAGCGTTTTGGATGCAGCAAAAATACATTGCTTCCAAAGTGCTGCTCATTCGGTTGATAGGAACACAGTCTTAGGAGACGCTCTGCTAAATAGGAGTTTCTTGTTGCTATTAGAGATTCGTTTTCCTGTATGGTGTGCTTAAGCTAAGAATTTTGGAGGGAAGTTGTTGTAAACGTGTTCTGTTGTATGAGTGTGTTTATCTCCTGGTCCCTGTTTCCAGTTTAGTTTATGCCTCCCTGTCCCTATCGTTCTCTCTATTGTTGGTTGGTGCTTTTGTAGGATAGAGGGTTTCTGTCATCCCATTTTTTGTCTTATGTGTCTTGTTTACATTACATTTCTGTCCCAGGCTCCATGGGGTGGAGGAGGGGCAGACCAGGGATTAACAGGAGCATAGTGAGGTCAGAGACTCGGGCCTCTCCACCATCAAGAGAACCCCTGGGAAAGGGATAGATAGGGTTTCAGTTCTAGGGACAGTTTGAAGACCTCCTTCTCTACCTAAGACCGTCACAACATGACACCATCTATCACTCGCTCTCTCCTTAACGATGGAAAATCTGTAGTGTAAACTACTACTTCCCCCGTATTGCAGTTGTACTGCATATTACTGACTAAAATATTATTGGGGATTGTCTTCCTGTCCTGATGGCTGAGCTCTTTTTTTAATGACTTTCAGCTCCATCTCGAGCCGTGGCGAGTTGATGGATGAATGGTCTACCAAAATCTTCTCTGGCGTTATCTTGATAGTATAAAGTCATAGAGTTGCTGGTCTTCCTTGTCGATTTGCTCCTTCTATTCTTCAAACCAGGATGTCCTTCTCTATCGTTAACTGTCTTCATATGATGTGTCCAAAGTAGGTAAATTGTAGCTTGGTGATCCTTGCTTCGAGTGACATGTCTGACTTGCTTTGTTCCAAAATTGATTTGCTGAGCTTTAATGTCATTACAATTACCTAAAATCACCCTAAAATGACTCCTGGATTACATGCCTAGTCTTTTATACAGGGTTTGATAATCCCCCAGATAGGCTGCGCTAGACTATGTGCAGGTCATTATAGGGAAACCAACTTGGCTGCCCAAAGCATCATTAGCCTGCTCTATAATGCTTCAGCACTGTGTGAAATTGGATTGAACATTTTATTTTTAACTTTATGGCCCTCACAAATTGAATCGGAAAATGTTTGAAGTTACAGGGACCTACGAATTTCAGGAAATTCAAGTGAAATTTGATTCTTTTCAGATCAGTCAGCTCATCTCTATTCTTCATACTATATTCATTGAGTTTTGCTATATGAATTAATCACAATGACCCCCATCCCTACATACACATTTGCAATGTCTCAAAAATATGTACATTTCCCAAATGATGGATAAATATCTAATTTAGAAAGGCAATTAACAAAAATGCATTATAATCTATATGAGTTGAGAAAACCTTTTGAATGTAAACACCAATAAAAAATATTGCGCATTTGATTACTATAATTGATTTTCTTCTAGATATGAATAAATGACCCAACTTAAATGCCAGATTCTTGTACAGAATTTCATTTAAGCTTCAGTGAATTGAAAAAGCAAAACCACTCTCAACATTTCTAACTTCCTAGCAAGCAGCAGAAAATCTACCTGACAGTTGCCGTGGAAACACGTACAGGAAGAATGAACCACCAGTCTATAAATCCACAGAGAAACCTTCTTAATTGGAAGGCCTTTAACCCACACATTTTTCTCATAGCTCTACAGTTTATTTCTAAAAAGATTATTAAATTCATCAATTGACTTATGAAGGACGCTTCCTACTATATTACTATGTTTTCTTTTTATCTTCTTTTTCTAAAATCACAAAGAAGAGAATGGATGAAAAAGTTATCAGAGGTTAGCAAGAAATCTCATGTAATAAAAGCATGACAGAGGAAATTTAATTGTGAGAGAAAAGGCATTGAATGAAAACCATAATTTGAGAAAATCAGAAGTATTAATACTAGTGTTAATTTTATTTTATTGTTAACAATTTTTAATAAAACCTATAAATCTATGTGCAATATATTCTCACACACATCTAATCATGTAAACCCTAAAATATAATTGGCAAATATTACTTTGCTAAAGTGTTGCTTTTCCTATAGGTGCTACAATTTAAAGCATTAACCCTGTCTGACCTCTCACGTGCTATCCTGTCCATGTGCCCTGGGCCTGTTTGACCATGGATGGGATAGTATGTCATGGCGATCGGCCATGCTCACGGGGAGCACAGCCAATTGCGGCTGGGTGTCAGCTGATTCTCACAGCTGACACCCAGCACTAAGTGCCTGGAGCGGTCACAGACACTTTTACCACCGGAACACTGCAATCAAACAAGATCGCAGCATTCCAGTTACGGCAGAGAGGCTGACAGCCCCTCAGCCTTTGGATCGGAGACCCCACGGCTTGACGCGGGGTCCCCATCGCTCCATGGTAACTCGATGTCGTCATGATGACATTCGGGTTACCAGAGCTGAGAAACTTCCTGTCATTCACAGTGCATGTCAGGAAGTTTCTCAGGTCAGTGTGCAGAAAGTGCAGCGCTGGACAGTTTATATGGCATTAAGATACTGCTTCATCTGCATGCCATGTAAGCGATCAGCCTGCACAAAATGAGTATCCCATAGTGGGACACAGTGTAAAAGTAAGAATATAGTAAAATAAAAATGTAAATAATTGTAAAAATATTTATAAAAAAATAAAAAAACAATAAATAAATCAATATTTATTCTATCAATAAATAAATATTTTAATAAAAAAATCTAAACATTAAATGTACACATATTTGGTGTCGCCGCGTCCTTAACGACCCAACCTATAAAACTGTCCCACTAGTTAACCCCTTTAGTGAACACCATTAAAAAAAACCAAGGCAAGAAAAACAATGCTTTATCATACTGCCGAACAAAAAGTGGAATAACACGTGATCAAAAAGACAGATATAAATAAACGTGGTACCGCTAAAAATGTCATCTTGACCTGCAAAAAACAAGCCATGATATGGCTCCATTACCGGAAAAATAAAAAAGTTATATCTCTCAGAACAAACCGATGCAAAAATAATTATTTTTTATATAAAATAGTTTTATTGTATAAAAGCGCCAAAATATAGGAAAATTATATAAATGAGGTATCACTCTAATTATACTGACCTGAAGAATAAAACTGCCTTGTCAATTTTACCACAAGTGGAACAGTATAAACGCCCCCCCAAAAGAAATTCATGATTTGCTGTTTTTTGTTCATTCTGCTTCACAAAAATAAAAAGTGATCAAACAATGTCATGTGCCTCAAAATTGTACCAATAAAAACGTCAACTTGTCCCACAAAAAACAAGACCTCACATGACTCTGTGGGTCAAAATATGAAAAAATTATAGCTCTCAAAATGTGGTGATGCAAAAACTATTTTTTTGCAATAAAAGCATCTTTTAGTATGTGACAGCTGCCAAACATAAAAACCCGCTATAAAAACCCGCTATTAATAGTAAATCAAACCCCTCTTTATCATCCCATTAGTTAGGGAAAAATAAGAAAGTAAGAAAATGTATTTATTTCCATTTTTACATTAGTGTTAGGGTTGGGTTAGGGCTAAAGTTAGGGTTAGAGCTTAAGATAGGGTTAGGGTTGGGGCTAAAGTTAGGGTTAGGATTGGGGCTAAAGTTAGGATTGCGGTTACGATTGGGATTAGTGTTAGGGTTGGGATTAGGATTAAGTTTGTGGTTAGGGATAGGTTTGTGGTTAGGGTTTGGGTTAGGGTTGGGATTAGGGTTAGGGGTGTGTTGGAGATAGGATTGGAGTTAGAATTTGGTGGTTTCCACTGTTTATGCACATCAGGGGCTCTCCAAACGTGACATGGCATCTGGTCTTAATTCCAGCCATTTTTGCATTGAAAAGTCAAACGGTGCTCCTTCCCTTCCGAGCTCTGCCATGTGCCCAAACAGTGGTTTAACCCCACATATGGGGTATCAGCATACTCAGGACAAATTGCACAACAACCTTTGGGCTCCAGTTTATCTTGTTACCTTTGGGAAAATAAAAAATTCTGAAAAAAATATGATTTTGTATTTTAACGGTTCCACATTATAAACTTCTGTGAAGCACTTGGGGGTTCAAAGTGTTCACCACACATCTGAATAAGTTCGTTAGGGGGTCCAGTTTCCAAAATGATGTCACTTGAGGGGGGTTTCCACTGTTTAGGCACATCAGGGGCTCTCCAAGCGTGACATGTTGTCCGATCTCAATTCCAGCCACTTTTCCAATGAAAAGTCAAATGGTGCTCCTTCCCTTCCGAGCTCTGCCATGCCCACAAACAGTGGTTTACCTGAATATAGTATATGGGGTGTCAGTATACTCAGGACAATTGTACATCAACTTTTTGGGGTCCAATTTTTCCTGTTACCCTTGGTAAAATAAACAAATTGGATCTAAAGTAAATTTTTGGTGAAAAAAAGTTAAATGTTAATTTTTTTTAAAACATTCCAGAAATTCCTGTGATACAAACACCTCTAGGAGAGAAAGGCGCAAATGGTGTCTTATCCGATGATAATTTCACAAATAAAAATTAATTTGCACTCATCTAGTCATCCATATTAGACACGCATATAGGACTCCTCAGAGTCAACAGTTGCCGCAGATCCACAGATCAGATCATCTGACCAATTCACAGTTGCAGAAAGGAGGAAAAACGTGGATATAAACCATGCTGCAGTAGTTTTAAATGTTAGTTAGTCTTCCACACAGCCCCACAATGATGCTCGGTGACAAAGGATAGATGAGGGGCTGCGGTTGGGAGGATGAGGATGACGTGCAGCTGCACGTCAGGTACAAGGATGTCATCTTCCCCAGCGCAGCCCCTCATCTATCCTTTGTCACTGATCATCATTGTGGGGCTATGTGGAAGACTAACTGACATCTACAACTACTACAGCGTGGTTTAAATCCACGTTTTTCCGCTTTTCTGCAACTAAAATTCCTGTGAAGCACCTGAAGGGTTAATAAACTTCTTGAATGTGGCTTTGAGCACGTTGAGGGGTGCAGTTTTTAGAATGGTGTCACTTTTGGGTATTTTCTATCATATAGACCCATATAGTGACTTCAAATGTGATGAGGTCCTTAAAAAAAGGTGTTGTAAAAATGAGACATCGCTGATCAATTTTAACCCTTATAACTTCCAAACAAAAAAATTGTGGGTAAAAATGGCAACAAAATTTGTCCCATAATTTCTACTGAATGTGGCAATACCCCATATGTGGCTGTACAGTACTACTTAGCCATGTGGAGAGACTTGGGAGGAATGGAGCGCTATTTGCCTATTCAAGTGAATGGGTCTGTGCACATGTCTGTGTGTTTCCATGGACCATGCGTCCATGAGCAGAAGGCACTGACATGTCCATTTTTTTTGTCAGCATGGGCCATAAAATGTCCCCCACACATGCATACACATAACACACATTGATATCATCCATGTGACATGCATCGGCGCCGGGGAAGAAGAGTTACAATAAGCGATGTTCCCTGGTGCCAGGTGATCGGCACGAGTAAGAGAGAATGATGAGAGCTACATTTAAGTAATAAAAGAGACATCAGGCGGCCCGCTGATGGCAATATTACTCCCATCAGCCTACATATGCTGCTGCTAATAACAGTTACAGCAGGAGCTGTAAATAAATATGGTAATTAAAAAAAAAAAAAACGGTGTGGGTTCCCCCCTATTTTTGATAATCAGCCAGACAAAACCCACAGCTGGGGGCTGCAACCCTCAGCTTTCAGATTCAGCAAGGCTAGTTATCAAGAATAGAGGGGTCCCCACACTTGTTTTATAATTATTTAAATAAATAATAACATTTTTGACAACCAGCCTTGCTACAGCTCACAGCTGGGGACTGGTATTCTCAGGCTGGTAAGGGGCCATGGATATTGACCCCCCTGACTAAAAATAGCAGCCCGCAGCTGCCCAGAAAAGGCACATCCATTATTAGATGCACCAATTTTAGTGCTTTGCCAGGCACTTATCACTTGCCCTGCAGTGGTGGCAAGTGGTGTAATATTTGTCAGGTTGATCTCAAGTGACATCAAGCCAACTACTTAGTAATGGAGAGGCATCCATAAGACACCCCCATTACTAATCCTATAGTTGTATTGTAAATAAAGACACAACCAGAATAAAATTCTTTATTTGAAAAAAATGACACAGACTCCTTTATTAATCTCAATTAAACCATACAACCACCCCAAATCCAAGCGAAGCCCTCAATCTTGTGTAATAAAAATAAAATAAATAATCAGCAGTATACCATACCTGTCCGTCGTTGTATCCCACGTTGTAATCCACGTCTGGGGGATATACAGTTTCAACCTAGACGGTGTCAAGATGCAAGTGTCCCAGCTGAAAACCACTGGTGAATGAGCTGCTGGGAATGCAGCGTCAGTGACCAAGGGTGACGTCATAGAGGTAACTTCTGGTCACTGGGCTCCGTTCCCAGCTGGGCAGAGCTGCAGTGACTTCAGTGAGATCCCCGCTAGCACCGTGAGGCGTGAGCGCTCACTGTGCTAGCCGGGATCTGATTGCAGCTCAGCCTGGCTGGGAACAGAGCTCAGTGACCGAAGGTAACCTCTATGGCGTCACCCCTGGTCACTGACGCTGCATTCCCAGCAGCTCATTCACCAGTGGTTTTCAGCCAGAATGGTCGTATCTTGGCACGGTCCAGGTTGAAAACTGTATATCCCCCAGATATGGGACACAATGACAGACAGATATGGCATATTGTTGCTTTTTTATTTTATTTTTATTACAGGAGATGGAGGGCTTTGCTTGGATTATGCATGGTTTTAAGTATGGTTTAATTGATATTAATAAAGGTGTCTGTGTCATTTTTTTCAAATAAAGGACATTATTCTTGGTGTCTGTGTTTATTTACAATACAACTATAGGATTAGTAATGGATGGATATATATATAGAAATGTTAGCACAGCCAGTATTAGAGGTGCCAGACAGTATGTTTCTAAACCTTTAAAATATTTAACAAATACTGGGCACACTCGTGAGATTCTGATGTGAGAAGATAATTTTAATACATACAGTAGCCACTAGTAACAAACGTTTCAGTCATAATAGACCTTCATCAGTGTACTACTAAAGAAAATAAAGTCCACTAAATTAATCTAAATAACAAAAGTATATACAAAAAATTATACATCAAGCATAGGTCAAATATGTGTTAGTTGGTAGATAACCCTTAGGAAAACAATCCAAATTGCATGAGCCAATATCTAAGTTGATAATGAAGAGACAACCTACCTAGGAAAAACATAGGAGATCATGTGAGAATCTCACATGCAATGTAGCAGAAAAATCTATAATGGTAAGAAAGAGGGCATAAATATCAGGATCAGTGTGGGATATCATAGAAGGTATGTATACATAAAATGGAACATACCCTTTAGTGCTTAGATAGATCAGAGTATTGGTGGTCAGTGACCGCTATAACAGCCATGCAGGTACGCTGCTGTGTAACCTGTGACGCTGTTTCCGCAGTCTGTCAGGGAGGTGTAATGGAGAGCGCGGTGTGTTTATTTACATCTCCATTACACCTCCCTGACTGAATTACTATTCACATTGTATAAGATTAAAAGGGTGGAGTTTTGATAGCTGGTCATATTTTTCTAACATGAATCATGAAATTCTTATTTTTTAGATGTTGGTCCTTGAGGATAGATGATTCTTGTTTCAAATATCATGATGTCTGATATATCTGGAATATCTTTTTTTTATATTATAATGTACTTATTGTTAATATTGTGTATAACATGTGCTTAGTTATCTTATTTTCTTTATGTTTAGATGAATCATGAACAAGGCATTTTTTGCCAAAACATTGATTGATTTTGCTGTCATGTAAGCCAAGCGTATATGTCTAAACTAGTGTTGAGTGATACCATCCGATATTGAGAAATATCGGATCGGATTGGATCGGCTGATATCCAAAAAGTATCGGGTATCGCCGATTCCGATCCTGGAAGTCCCATTCAAGCCAATGGGACCGAAATATCGGAATTTAAAAAAACCCTTTATTTCCTTGTAGGTTAATTCTACATGAAGAAAAACAACTAAGAATATTGTAGAATGTATTGGGGGAGGTGGAGGAGACATTAAAGGCATAGAGGTTTAGCCCAATCAAATGGAGTAGCAGGAATTAATTTTTTTTTTTTTTAAGACGTTCGGAGTTCTTCTTTATCTTCTTCCTATTCTTCTTCATCATATTCTTATTTGTGACAGGCATTCCTGTAGTTGTTATCTATAAAAGTTTGAAGATTACACATTCCGTTCTGCCTGTCACAAAAGATTTGTCCATGTTCAGTTTGGCCTGCAGCAGCAGGCATTTTCCAGGGGCACCAGGAGGAGGAACGGACTCACCCCCATACACTGCTTAGTCTTCTTCTGCTTATGATTTAGATAATATCTTTTGCTCTGATTTTTAGTCATATGCTTAATGTTCTTCTGATTTTGGTTCTTATGCTTTTTGTTCTTCTGCTTCTTGGTCTTCTATCTCTTGTTGTTCTGCATCTTGGTGGTTGTCTTCATGTTCTTTGTCCTCTTGGTCATCTTCTTCAGGGTCATCTTTTTGGTCTTCTTCGGTGTGGTCTTCAGGGTCATCGTCAGGGAGATCCAGAGTGAGAACCAAAAACCATTTCCTCGAGCTTGAACTTGGAAAAGTAGCAGAAGGTACAAGAAGGCTGAGGAACTGCTGAGAACCAGCTGATGGTACTGGAACCCGGATGGTTAGCAGAAGGAACAAGAGCAAATGGAACTAGCGAGGACCAGCTGACGGTGCTGGAACCCAGAGGGGCAGCAGAAGGAACAAGAGCCAATGGCACAACCGTGGACCAGCTGACGGTGCTGGAACACGGTTACTAAGCAGGAGGTACCTGTGCTACAAAGCACTACCAAGGACCAGCAGACGTTGCTGGAACTCAGATACCGGGAAGGAGGCACCTAGGCTAAAGGCACTGCCGAGAACCAGCTGATGGTGCTGGAACCCGGATGGGTAGCAGAAGCTGCAAGAGCAAATGGAACTAGCGAGGACCAGCTGACGGTGCTGGAACCCGGAGGGGCAGCAGATGGAACAAGAGCCAATGGCACAACTGTGGACCAGCTGACGGTGCTGGAACACGGTTACTAAGCAGGAGGTACCTGTGCTACAAAGCACTACCAAGGACCATAAGACATTGCTGGAACTCGGATACCGAGAAGGAGGCACCTAGGCCACAGGCACTGCCGAGAACCAGCTGATGGTGCTGGAACCCGGATGGATAGCAGAAGGTACCCATGAAAAGCAAAGTTGCAAGGCTGCGAGCCGGCCGCAGTTACCAAAACCCACAGTCCTACAGGGGGTGCTTGTCCTATTGGCACTATGGAACCAGCCTTTATTACCAGAACCCGCAGCCCACATAGGAAGCAACTAAACTGCAGGCACCATAGACTCGGCTAACACGACCGCAACACGACAGGACAACGTGTTGGTGGCAAAGTGACGTTGACACTACCCGGAAACAGCAGGCGTGCTGGACCTAGGCTGGGCAGGAGGGAGTACCCGTGCCAAAGACACTTCTGAGCAGCAACTGGTGTTGTTGGAGCCCAGGGTCAATCAGGGTGTAGGCTGAGGCCTAATTTCATCAAGTTTAATATCTGTTGTAGACTACTACTGACTTTAAACATGCTCCAACTAGGCCTCTGGCTTCACTCTGTCTCTAGTATTTACCCTGGCCTCCAACACTGCTAGTTGCTGCTCAGAAGTGGAGTCTGCACAATCAACACTTGTTCCTGTGTTACTGGGGTAGGTGCTGTAGGTTGGCCTATGTCTTTAGTGTGTCTTTGAAACTCCACCACGTGCTTGATCCGCACATGTTTCCACATATTTGTGGTATTGAGGTTGCTGCCACTTTTCCCTCTTTTGACTTTCTGATGACACAGCTTGCATTTGACAAAGCAAATGTCATCTGCAACTGTGTCAAAAAAGGACCACGCACTACAAGTCTTGGGAGCGCCCGTTATGGCTTTTGGAAGAGGAATGCTCCTAACGGGTGCCGAAGTGGAGGCTACTGGCAACCAAGTCTGCCCCCTCCCTCTCCCTCCTGTTTTGGTCATTCAGGGAATCTCTTCCTCAGAGCTGCTCCCACCACCTTCCTGTTCCTCACGCCATGATGGGTCAAGGACCTCATCATCTACACTCCCCTCTTCAAACACCTGCTTCTCCTGGGTAGTCTCGCAAGCACCGTACGCACCAGAAAGGGGCACCTGAGTCTCGTCATCATCTGATGTGTACTGAGGTGTGCTGACCATAGGCACTGGCCCACCCGCCTCCTCAGATTCAGAGGGACAAAGCAGTTGCGCCTCACTGCATACTCCCTATTCTTCACATTCTTGAATGCTGCTTGACTGGCCGCCTCTTTCCAAGCCAACAGATTCAGAGAACAGAAGTAGAGACTGTGATGGCTCCTGTCCAGGGCTCTCTGACTGCCTGGGCAATTTGGCAGGTGGTGAAGAGACAGATGGTTGCTCTTCAGTGCTCTGGCCCTGAGAGGATGTGGAAGTCATTGAAGTCGATGCGTTAGCTGCCATCCATCTGACAACGGCTTCAATTTGTTCCTCCCACAGCAGTGGGGTATGGCGAGGTCCTACAAAGCTGCTCATAAAGGACTGTTGCCTGGTAAAACTGGGGGATGCTGACTCACTGGTGCCCGCAGCAGGCACAGAATCCCCACATCCTCTCCCTGCAGAATCCCCACGTTCTCTCCCTGCTGAAACTCCACGCCCACGTGCCTTACTCCCTGCCTTCTTCATCTTGGTAGACTGATAAAGTTTTGCAGAAAAGAACAAAGGGGGGGCTTAGTGTGCTTATTCCTGAACAGCTGCTAACAGGTATAAGAAACACTAATTTTATAAAGTGTGTGGACTACACTTTAATATGAGCTAATGTGGCCTACACAACTGTCAAATGGAGTGTTTGGTGAACTTTATTTTGTTTTGTTTTTTTCAAAAAAACAAAAAGGATGTGACCAAAGATTTGAAAGCGATAGTATCACAAACTTTTTGGAGCTATTACAATGCAGGAAGGTAACCTACAATGCAAAAGATGAGGCTCCAAAAAATAGGGTAATACTAATCTGGCTGTGGCTGAAGGGCACAAGCCAGAAAAAAGGCTCCTCTATCTACTCCTATATAGTGTTTGCATCCAACCAATGTAGATGGATACGGATGGATGCACACTAATAGGAGAATGAAAAATGAGCTGCAATAAAACAAAAATATGTATGAGGCAGTGACACACGCTGAGCGGCCTACAACCAGACATAGCTGCAGGACACACTACAGTGTGAGCTGCACTCACACACAGAGACCTCTCAGACAGCCGTGAACAGTGCAGATAACTGGGCACTAGCACTGAAAGGCTGCAGAAAGGTTCCGCTGTCTACTCCTATAGTGTTTGCAACCAACCAATGTAGATGGATGCAGAAACAGAACATAGTATGACAAACGTGCATAAATACTCTGCTGTAAAATATATGTAACTGTAAATAGCAAGTACTAGTAAAAGATGTTAACAAAACCAGGGTATTTTGTTGATACGTTTTTCTGCAAAAAAATGTACACTAAGCCACTCCGCCACGTGAAGGCATACCCTTCTCGGAGCAGTCCTATCTAATATATTTAAAAACCTGAACATGTGAATATACCTTCATGAGCAGGGTTCAGAAAGGCGCTGCCCGGTATGGGCTCGCTGGGCGAAATGGCTTTTTATGCATGTCCCAAAAGAGAGAGGCGGGGATCTCCCAAAGCTTGCATAAGCAAGAAATCGATAGATTCAGAACACATGAAACATGCACAAAAACTGAACGGGTCAATAAGACCCTGCTCACACCACCCAAGAACTAAGACACAGAAACAGAACACAGTATGACAAACGTGCATAAATACTCTGCTGTAAAATATATGTAACTGTAAGTAGCAAGTGCTAGTAAAAGATGTTAACAAAACCAGGGTCTTATTGACCCGTTCAGTTTTTGTGCATGTTTCATGTGTTCTGAATCTATTGATTTCTTGCTTATGCAAGCTTTGGGAGATCCCCGCCTCTCTCTTTTGGGACATCCATAAAAAGCCATTTCGCCCAGCGAGCCCATACTGGGCAGTGCCTTTCTGAATCCTGCTCATGAAGGTATATTCACATGTTCAGGTTTTTAAATATATTAGATAGGACTGCTCCGAGAAGGGTATGCCTTGACGCGGCGGAGTGGCTTAGCGTACATTTTTTTGCAGAAAAACGTATCAACAAAATACCCTGATTTTGTTAACATCTTTTACTAGCACTTGCTACTTACAGTTACATATATTTTACAGCAGAGTATTTATGCACGTTTGTCATACTGTGTTCTGTTTCTGTGTCTTAGTTCTTGGGTGGTGTGAACAAGGTCTTATTGACCCGTTCAGTTTTTGTGCAAGTTTCATGTGTTCTCAATGTAGATGGATACGGATGGATGCACACTAATAGGAGAATGAAAAATGAGCAGCAATAAAAGAAAAATATGTATGAGGCAGTGACGCACGCTGAGCGGCCTACAACCAGACGTGGCTGCAGGACACACTACACAGTGTGATCTGCACTCACACAGACCTTGCAGACAGTTGTGAACACTGCTGCAAGGCAAAACAAAGCTAAAGTGGTTGATTATGTAGCCTGGGTAAAGCACAATATGATTTGTAAAATCGCTATCTCTAACTGTCCCTTAGAGTCTTGAACAGCAGCCTGTCCCTAACTGAATTCACAGCAGAGTGAACACGAAATGGCGGCGGCTTTTATATTGCATCATGACATCATTTCAGCAGCCAATCACAGCCATGCCATTACTTAACATGCCTATATGCCTAACACGATGTGCCAACACTTCTGAGGATTGTCATTGGCTGAATCAAATCAAACTGGCTCATAGCATTATGGGAACTTCCGTTTCCGGTATTCGATATGCTAAAAGTATCGGAACTCAGTATCGGAATTCCGATACTACGAATATCGATCGATACCCGATATTTGCGCTATCGGAATGCTCAACACTAATAGTTAGGCATTGAAAACAGGGGTTTATTTGGCTAAAGTTGTGGGGGGGTAGTGCTGGCTCCAAATTTTCGTGGGCCCAGGGCCAAAGAGCATCACTGGGCTCCTTTAACACATGACACAATTCATGATCCTTTGATACGGCAGAGAAATAGCGGTACAGTACAATGAAAATTACTTCAATTCTTACATCACATGACTGATATCCATTTTAAATTCTCCAATAGCTCCAAAAACAGACAGTATATTCCTCCATACAGCATTATGGCCACCGCATAGTGAGCCATACAGAGTAATGAGGCCCATATATTTCTCCATACAGAATCATTGGTCCCATATATTGTTCGATACAATATATGATGAGCTCCATATAATGCTACAGTATATGTTGTTCACCATGGATGAAGCTCCAGTGTCTTATGGGCCCAAATAATGCTCCATATATAATGGGCCCCATTTCTAATGCTCCAGTGTATAATGGGCCCTGTAAGTGCTGCTCCAGTGACTGATGTCCACCTTTGGAATGCTCCAGTGTATGGTGGGCCCCAGATATCATTATCCAGAGTATCGTGCTCCCCAAAAAGTGCTCCCAACCTTTAAAACAATTCCTCGCTAAGGAATCCCTGTACTCTGGACTCCTCGTCATCCCCATCTTCCATCTCTCTGCACTTGGACTGTTTAGGCAGAGGGTGTACAGACGTGATGTCATCGCGCTCTTTGACCAGAATTTCACTGTCAGGAAAAATATTTGGTTTCCGGGGGCAGTATGGTTGCAAAGCTGAACCTTAAAGGAATGTCAAGAAGGGCACGACCAGGAGTGGAGCCTGCGGCTTAGTTGGACTCAACATGGGCAACCTCAACCATGCCATCCACAAAAAAGCTGCACAGATAGCAAGCTTAATTCCATTAACGAACGAGACTCAGGCATGCCCCCACGGTCCGTGTCCAGCTTACTAGAGGGACACGCGAGGCTCTGGCATGCAAGATAGGCCAATAACAGGTCTGTCATGCCCTTACATGTCCGGGGCTGCACGCGTGCTACAATGAAAGGACCAGCGTGTATTGCTTACAGGTGTGGATAATACGCTGAACCCCGTTATTGATGGGGATTTGGGATTGCAATTCTTCCCCGCGAACAAGCATTTCCCAGTAATTGCAGGTCAACCGTAATTCCGGAATTAGGCCAAAACGGCATTCCAGAAAGAGTGTAAAAAAATTAAGTGTCCAAACCACAGGTGCTGTAGCTTGCTTAACAGCTGGGCTCCTCTGCTGAGTAGCACACAGTTCTTACATAAACAGGAGGCATAGCTTGGTTCACGGGTGGCCAACTCTGCTAAGTAGCATACACAGTTACTAGGAACAAAGTATTAAGTGATGTAAATGCAGTCAAAAACTGGTTCTTTCATAAACAGGCGGCATAGCTCGGTTCACGGGTGGGCTCCTCATCTGAGTAGCAGACACAGTTACTAGGCCCAAAAGGATTTTCAGGACAATATGCGGTAAAAAATTATTAGAAACACACACGGTGTAGCTCCTTCACAGGTGTACTACACCGCTGGCTACCAGACACCGCTACTATGCCCTAAAACTGTCTATTATCATTGAAAACCATTATTAATGTGAAAAAAAGATCCACTTTTGTTTAACGAAACATTCTCGTACGGAAACTCGAACAGCCGAATTTTAATCAAAGTGTTGTAGTTCGACGAACGGATCTAACACCAACCAAAACAGCTAGAATTTGAACTTGGCCAACAGTTCCACTCAAACACCACTCATCTGTAATCAAGAGGCAGACTCAGACGGTCTCAGGCACAGTATGGATTCAACAAGATTGCAGAAGTTTGAGAAAGTGTACAGTATCACCGGATAACAGGTATATATAGCATAGTTTAAATATTTAAAATCTCCGTGTTTATTTCCGGAGTCCGACAAAGACACTCACAGCTTCAGTATGGATTAGACAACAATCTAAAAAGTAGAAAAAAGGAAATGTTTTTGAAGCGTACACCCGTATACACTGTTGGGATGTTTTTAAATCTTCATATATATTTCTGTCTCAGTAAGACAGTCCAGACTCTCCACAAGAGGAAGCGAGATGGATAAAAGTACAGACATAAAGTCGAGTGATTGCAGAAATTCAGGAATTACTAATCATGGGAAAAACTCCCTGGAGAATTCTCAGAGGCGATGCTGACCCTCAATTACTTTGTGTGTGGAGACAGCGAAAACAGTTCTTTGTGAAGAAAGGGTTGCTGTATCGCAGTATCATTGATCCTATCACCGTTACTCATCTCCATCAAATTTTGATCACAGGGAGAGATGTAGACATGGTCCTCACTGCCTATCATGATCTGTCAGGTAACTTTGGAGTGCAAAAGACAGAAGCCGCAGGCTGTAGACAATTCTATTGGTTTGGCATGAGAGGGCACATTTAAAAATGTGGGCAGGAATGTCACACGTCTGTGTGTAGGAAAACTGTGAAAGCTGATGATAAACCACCACTGCATCTCACTGTGAGTCGTCGTCCATAAGAAATGGAAGCCATTGATCATCTGAAGCTAGAGCCCGGCCAGCAGGACAGGGCATAGCTATGTCTTAACCATCATCTATCAGTTCACCAAATTTGTAGTGGCAGTCCCAGGGATGGATTTGACAGCCCAGACTACACAGCGGAGGAGCAGGGAGAGGTAAATATTGCAAATGCTGGGGCCCTGCCCAAGCAAGGGGGGCCCACTCGTGGGCGTCGGTACTGGCACTGGGCCCCTCATAGTACGCCGGTGTGTCTGACGGCGGGTGTGCACCCCCACCGACAGAGACACTTGATTGCACTATGAGGGACCCTGTGCCAGTGCCGGCGCCCTAGAGTCGGCCCACCCACCTGTCCAGGGCAATGGCACTCGCACGGTTGCGTGCGCTAGGTGGTGACCCCAGCCATGGGGGGGAGGCAGCCCAGTTAGGGAGGTTTAAAAAATGTCATATGTTGATGTTGGACATTCAGCAGCTGCAAATGGAGAAATTGGAGAAGTCCGAGGAAGAGGAGAATAAAAGCGAGCCATTTTTCTGGCAACCTATGTGTCTTCAGGTGAAGGTGGGACAAAATCCTTTGAAACCCATCCATGGTTCATTTTAATAAAGGTTAGTTTATCAACATTTTGGGTCGACAGATGGGTACTTTTTTCTGTCAGGATTGAGCCAGCAGCACTGAAGACTCTTTCCGATAGCACACTAGCAGCAGGGCAAGCGAGCTCCTGTAAGGCATATTGTGCCAATTCAGGGCAGGCGTCAAATTTAGCGGCCCAATAGTCAAAGGGGAATGACCTGTGAGGGAGAACATCGATATGGGATGAGAAGTAGTTTGTAACCATAGTTGACAACTGCTGTCTCCTGTCACTTTCAATCGATGCAGTATTACCAGTCGTGTGAGCGGGACTTGAAAAATCAGTCCACAACATGGTCATGAAACCCCTGTCTCCTACGCCACTTCTGATGTGTGCACCATGAACACCACTTCCTTCTTGCCCCCTACGGCTCGTTGGAGAACCATCACCGCTGCCGTGTGCTGGGAATGCCTCAAACAAACGGTTTACCAGAGTTGCTTGTTTGTTAGCCAATATTAGGTCAAGATTCTCCTGTGGCATGATGATTTGGAATTTGCCTTTATAGCGTGGATCCAGGATGCTGGCCAACCAGTAGTCATCATCGTTCATCATTTTGGCAATGCGGGGGTCCCTTTTTAGGATCTGCAAGGCATAATCTGACATGTGGGCCAATGTTCCTGGTATCAATGATGCACTGCGAGTGCTGGGTGGAGGAGCACTTTCTGGCAAATCCACATCCCTCCAGTCACGCACAAACCCTGTACCTGACCTTGCCATGCCAACATTTTCTCTTGCCCCACGAGAAGCATCCTCTTCCCCTAAATAATCATCCCCATCATCATCCTCCTCCTCCTCTTCCTCTTCTTCCTCCACCTCGTCCAGGAGAGGTCCCGGAGCAGACAATGGCTGACTGTCATCAAGGCTTCCCTCCTCCTCTTCCTCATCCTCCTCGGCTGCAGACGCCTGCTGCTTAATGTGCATCAAAGTTTGCATAAGCAGATGCATAAGTGGGTGCTCATGCTTATGATGGCGTCGTCTGTGCTTACCAGTCGTGTGCATTCCTCAAAACACTGAAGGACTTTACAGAGGTCTTTCAGCTTCGACCACTGCACACCAGAAAACTCCATGTCTGCCCTAAAAGTGCCTGGCTGTGTATCCTCCCACAAATGCATTACAGCCTGCCTCTGTTCGCACAGCCTCTCAACCATGTGTAGGGTGGAGTTCCACCTTGTTGCAACGTCGATAATTAGGCGGTACTTGGGAAGTTTGAGCAATCGCTGCAGCTTCTGCATATGACTGGAGTATACGGGCGACCGGTGGATGAGCGAGCACAGTCTTCGGACCTTCTGGAGCAGGCTTGTTAACTCCGGATAATTATTGAGGAAGCACTGCACCATCAGGTTCAAGGTGTGAGCCAGGCAAGGTATGTGTCGGAGTTTTGAAAGGGCTATGGCTGCCACAAAATTCCGGCAGTTATCACTAACTACCTTGCCTGCCTCAAGATGTAGACTGCCCAGGCATGACTCAGTTTGTCGCTGCAAGTAGTCGGCCAGTACCTCCGCGGTGTGTCTGTTGTCGCCCAAACACATCATCTTCAACACAGCCTGCTGACGCTTACCACTAGCTGTTCGATGGTGGGACACCGAGTGTGCAACTCTGGCAGCAGCAGATGGAGTGCTCGTGCGACTGCGCTCTGTGGATGAGCTTTCGCTTCTGGAGGAGGAGGAGGGTCGAACGCCTACAGCCAACTGTTTCCTATACCGCGGGCTAGGCAGCACTGTCCCACTGTCACTGTCCCCTGTGGACCCTGCATCCACCACATTAACCCAGTGCGCAGTGATGGACATGTAACGGCCCTGGCCATGCCTACTGGACCATGCATCTGTTGTGAGGTGCACCTTTCCACTCATTGATTGCTTGAGTGCATGGACAATGCGGTCTTTCACATGAAGGTGGAGGGCTGGAATGGCTTTGCGAGAAAAGAAGTGCCGACTGGATAGGTCATAGCGTGGTTCTGCGTAGGCCATGAGTTCGCGGAAAGCTTCGCTTTCAACCATCCGGTGGGGCATCATCTCTAACGAGATTAGTTTGGCAATGTGGGCATTCAAACCCAGTGTACACGGATGAGAGGATGAGTACTTTCTTTCCTACTCATAGTCTCTGGTAGGGTGAGCTGGACTTGAGAGCTGCGTATGGTGGAACTAGCAGTGGACATGGCGGACTGAGAGATGGTTGTTGATGGTGATGGAGTTGGTGTTCTTTCTGATGGCCTAGATTCAGTCTTTCGTAGCAATAACAATGTGATTCCCTGACTGCAATTGCCTTGCGACGACACCTCAACATTTGCTGCTGGTGGTGTGCTAACCGGTGGGCTTACAGTGGGGGAAACGATGTAGCGTTGCTGACTACCTTCATTGGGAGCAGTTGCACATGTGGTACGTGAGGTTTGGTAGTCCATCCATGCTTGCAAGTGCATGGTGGTTAAATGTATAAGCATGCAACTGGTATTCAAATTTCTCCGGTCTTTGCGCACTTCTTACAGATACCTTTGCCTGATCATTAGGATTTTGTTCAAAAAAGTGCCACACTGCACTCTTCCTACTATGGAAGACATTTTGAGGCCTTGCACGCTGTGCTAATTTGACCGTCTGGCCTAGAGGTCATGCAACTCTTTTGGTTTTTGTAACCCGTTTTTGGACTGCTCCGGGCCTGCCAGATAACAGCTGTTGCGATGTCGATGCCTGCTGCGGATGCTCCTCCTCCTCTTCTGAGCTTTTGGCAGCAGCACCCTCTTCCCCCAATGGATGCTAATCTGGGTCAACAACTGGGTCATCCATCACCTCCTCTTCAATGTCATGTGCACCTTCCTCTGTGTCACCATGTAAGGTGGTATAGTATGCGGGAAGGGGCAACTGAGTTTCATAAGGGTCAGATTCTGGCTCAGTACACTGCGAGGACAATGTAGTGCTCTGAGTGAATGTACCAGCAGATAAATCTAGCTGTGGCTGTGCATCAGTGCACTCCATGTTAGATTCTTCTTGGACTGGGTAATTCACGATTTGACTTGATAACCCAGGCATAGTATGTGAAAAGAGCTCCATGGAGTAATCTGTAGTGTGGCCTGCCGCATCCTTTACTTTTGGTAGGGGTGAAGGACACAAGGAAAGGTGTGGTTCCTGACCATGAGCCTCCAATGACGACTCAGTGCTTTTAGTATTTGAAAGTTCAGAAGAGGAGGCCATAGAGCTGGAGGCTGTGTCAGCAATGTAAGCCAAAACTTGTTCCTGAAGCTCCGGCTTTAAAAGTGGTTTACCTACTCCCAGAAAAGGGAGCCTTCGAGGCCTTGTGGAGCCAGACGATGATGCAGGCTCAACACCTCCTGCATTAGGTGCTATTGTGCTTTTGCCACTACCAGCAGATCCACCACCAACACCATCAATACCAGCTCAGCTGGCAACCCCCGCCCACTTCCACGGCCTCTTCCAACACACTTCCTCATTTTTGGGAAAATGTACCCAAAATACCACCAGCAATATGGTACTGTAAAACAAGGTACAAGGTGTATATAGTATTGGGGAGAATTTGAATCTCCCTACAGACTTGAGGACACTGAGCTATTATCTCAGGTCCAGTGTAGATTACACCTCAATATAACAGGCTGAAATTGGATGGTGTATAAAATGTCTATGTAGGACTGGGGAGAATTTGAATCTCCCTACAGACTTGAGGACACTGAACTATTATCCCAGGCCCAGTGTAGATTACACCTCAATATAACAGGCTGAAATTGGATGGTGTATAAAATGTCTGTATAGGACTGGGGAGAATTTGAATCTCCCTACAGACTTGAGGACACTGAACTATTATCTCAGACCCAGTGTAGATTACACCTCAATATAACTGGCTGAAATTGTATGGTGTATAAAATGTCTATATAGGACTGGGGAGAATTTGAATCTCCTTAGAGATTTTAGCAAGCTGACAATGATGCTCTCAGTCCCAAGTATGGCAGCAGGCAGCCTAATAAGCAGGACTGCTGCACACAAAAGTGTGGAAAAATGAACGCTTGGTAACTCGGCAAAAAAGAGGAAGAAAAGTATTTTTGCTTTTAAAAAAGCAGTTTGCACAGCAGTGTGAAAACAGCAATGCAGCTATCAGGGAGCCTGATAAGGCAGCCTAATAACCAACAGAGCTGAATCCACCAAAATATAGCCTCCCCTTGCACTGCACACTAACTGGTGTGTTGTACAGGCAAAATTGCTAGCAGCAGAAGCAGTTTTTTGTATCTTCTTCCCTGCCTAACGCTCTCCCTACAGAATCATCATCAGCAGCAGCTCTCCCTATTCTGAGATCAGCAGAAGTAAGATGGCGGTCGGCGTGCATGCCCTTTTATAGCCCCTGTGACGCCACACAAAGCATGCCAATCACTTGCATGCCGTTCTCAAAGATGGTGGTGACTGCTGCCTATGTCATCGCGTTGCCCACAGTGTGCGTCCTCCATCATTGGCTGAAAAAGGGCGCTGGAAGCATCTTTTGAAACGCGACTTTGGTGCCATGGTCACCGACCTCGTGGCCGACCTCACACTATGGTCGGGTTTCGTATCATGAAACCCGACTTTTGTGAAAGTCGGCGACTTTTGAAATTGACCGACCCATTTCGCTCAACTCTAGTCCTGACAACAGCACCCCATTTAATGTCATGGGACTTGCCAGTGGCCCTTCACCGGGCTTATAGTCCACACTGCAGATGGGATATTCATAGTATATCCTTGGAGGAGAAAGGAGAACCTGCAGCTATATGTCCCAGACTGTGACATCTCCAGCAGAGCAAGTCTTTACCAACAGCCCTTGATGTCTCTTCAGCGACCCCCTCAGTGACCTCTTGGGATCTAGGACTCCCCCAATGGTCGTCACTTGGACTTGGGAGAGGGACTGCCGGCCTTCCATGAACCTCCTCTGCAAGCAAGTGCATTTGCTGCTGTTGCTGCTGTTGCATCTGTTGTATGAGCAACTTACTTGTCTCCTGTTGCGACATCTGTTGCTGCTGTAATGGCTGCTGATGCTGTTGGTGCTGTTGCTACAGCGCTTGTGACAGATGTTTGAGCAAGTCCTCCATTTTGCCTGATGTGATACGCTGCCTTTTGGCCTCCTTCACCCAGGACACGCAATACCTCTTGAAGCCATCACACGTGTTCGCTGGGAACACTGCCCACACTAAGGCTAGTTTCACACTTGCTTTTTTTTGCAGCGCGTTTTTCCCGCAAAAAAACGCATTGAAAAAACGCATACAAAAGCATACAACTGCTGCGTTTTTTTCAAGCATTTTTATGAGCATGCATGAAAAAAACGCAGCGTTTTTAAGCGTTTGTATGCGTTTTTAGTGCGTTTTTACCGCGTTTGCGTTTTTTTACAACATTTTTAGGTGGCCCCTCACACTACCCAAACCATGACTTTACTAACCCTAACCC